>NC_137831.1:12231203-12381102 GCF_963921795.1 Nannobrachium achirus | reverse complement strand
AATTATAATACATAATACTTATGGAAAGTAGAAAAACAGTATATTTCCAGCAGTTTGTGGAACAACAGTCTAAGTCCGTATACAAGCAATATTCAGCAGACAAAGGGAGCAGATAACATTAAAACCGACAATTAAACAAAATGAGGGGAGCATTAACAATTTAACAGATTAAAAATGACTAGTTTGTGGTTTACAGTCTGGTAAATCCAAAATATATATATTCAAAATAATTCAAATATGGACTTATACTGTTATTCGTCTCATGTACTCAGTGTCCTCTCCAGACCATGAATGCAGTTTTTACTATGGTGAGTGAAATGCAAATGCCCCTCTTTCCATGCCATACCTGAAGGCAGCATTCAAGAGAATTGCCTCGTCCAAACTCTCCTGAACTTGAATGTATCATCTTATGTTGAAAGAATTGCCCTCACTGTATAGAAATCCATGCCGTTACGCCACATCTCCAGTATTGCCTTTTTTATGCTTTTATGAGTTTAGTGTGTTATCAAGTACAGAAAAAAAGCTGACCTCCAAGCTCACAGCGCGTCGCAGCGTGACGCGTTGTGAGCTTGGAGGTCTGCTATTTTTTTATATTTCCACCAAAAGGCCCTTTTAGAAATGTCAGCCCCTGCCTCTCTAACGTTCTCTGCACGTCCCTGACTCGTACATTATGCATGTATTGCTAGGTACACTGAAGGTTGACAGGACATGGGGAGATTGATGGGTGACACGTGGGACTCGAACCCGCCAACATGTCAAAGGCAAATTTTGTATTATTATTATTGATTTTTTTTTTTATTCCATTACAATGATTAGACATATTTGGTTACTAGTTACTTTACAGATTTATATTTTTAATAAATAAAAAAATATATATAAAAAGAAAAAAAAAGAAAACATTCATTAACCATTTCAGGCCTATTATCTAAATAAATAATAATAATAATAAATAAATCTGCTATTTACGAAAGCACCTGACACATTTTGAAGAAAAAGAAAAGAAATGCGTGTACTTTGACTTTGATAATGTAAGTATATTATTTTGATGCCATTATTGGAGATGATTTTTATATTGTGGAATTAATGCTTATCGGGTGGTTCTTCCATGGCAGTGCTTGTGTTTGTGTGCATGCGAGAACGCATGGATACGTGAGAGTTTTATACAGTGCCATAACCACTACATTGGAGATTGGACTCAGTGATGCAAAGTAACTAAGGAGATTTACTTATGTACTGTACTTAAGTACAATTTTTAGGTATTTGTACTAGTATTTCCAATGTACAATACTTTTACTCCACTATATCTCTTTTTACTCCACTACAATTCTTTGAAAACTTACAAGTTACCTTGTACTAGATGTTGATTATTAGTACAAAACACAAATGAACCACTTCAACCCTATACACATTTCCACAATTAAAAAAAAGCCGATCTACACGCTCAAAACGCCTCACAATGCGACACATTGTGAGCTTGTAGATCTGCTATTTTGAAAAGATTTGAAAACTTGAAATGGGATTTATTTTTGCCAAAGGCAGTCCAACACTGATTGGACTGCCTTTGGATGAAATTGCTCCAGCTCGTTCCACACCATATTACTGTAAACTAAACATGTGAAGAGCCTTGCAAGTCATGCATACATTAAAGCACTAATCAAAGCTCACAGCTGGATACAGAAATACTATATACATCGGATTAATGTATTAATTGAATACTGGATATGCTGTGTGAAACTGGACCGCATGCATGGCTAACGCATATAGCTTTGAGATTAGTTGAATCCTCGACTTTGTGGCCTCAACCCCAAGTGCTATGCATCGAACGAAAATAAATTCACTTAAATCAAAGGCTGAATTAATGCTGGGTTCTACCGAAATAAATAAATAAGAGGGGGCTGTGTCTTTTTACAGGGGCTGCAAAAAAGTCCAATTTAGAATATGTATTTTATTTCAAGGCAGATTTTAGCCACTTATCCCCATACATCACACATGTCAAACTCAAGGCCCGGGGGCCAAATCAGGCCCGTGAATGAATTATCTTCGGTCCGCGGGATGATATTTAATTACTATTAGAACTGGCCCACTGGTATATTACACATGTGATGCCTGGGATTCGAACCAAGGTCTCCCGCATGAAAGTCCAACATCTTAACCATCTGACCAAAGGGAAATCCCTGTGGACTGGGGGAAATATTAGACTTTTGATGCCATCAGGCTGAGGCAGTGAGTCACTCTGCTACACACACACCACCATAATACTACTAAGTCCTACAATGCACTGCTAGTGAATTGGCGCGTATCGAGGGCCTGTGAACAACCCCGCTTTTAATATAAACATTGAACCAGTCTGGCCCTCGACTTGTACCATTTCTTTTAAAAATTTTGGCCCACTTTGTATTGAGTTTGACATCCCTGCCATACATAGTCCACTGACCAGAGGATGGTCACCCAGAGGTCTGTACTTGGTCCCCTCCTTTTTTCCGCTTTACACCTACATGATTATTTAAAAACAATTTCTTGAGCGGTGCCCCGGGAAGGAGCTAAACTCCAACATCTGTCTTTGTCCGGGACGCGAAGCGTGGCCTACATCTGGCCAACATCTGGCCAACATCTTGGCACAAAGCACTCAAAGTTTGTTGTAGGCCCAGGGTCACGTTGGCCAAGCTATGCGGGACGCTTAACTCATTGATTTGCAAGTCCTGATAGTCCCGAGAAAGTCCCTATGTAGCTCACTGCCTTTCTTCTCTTACCTTTTAACGTGGTCGCGCGAATATCCATCGGGCACGATCGGACCCCAACCATGCATCGTGCGTGTTTACGTTGTCCACAGCTTAAAATTTTGGCATGGTTAATGAAATTAACTGGTAAATAGCACCGCACAACAAACTCTAATACAGTGTTATACAAGTGGGTAATCACATAATTTAGTCATTATGAAAAAAATAACAAACTGCTTATTTATTATTCAATCATATATATATATATATATATATATATATATATATATATATATATATATATATATATGGATTAAGTCAGTTCTCTAAATATCAGTTTCGACATATTTTTGGTAAATTTCCCATCGACACAGAGTGCAAAGCTCACCTCCCGTATTTGTCAAATGTATTTTCTCAGTATTAAATTCACACGTCACCCACAACCCTGGAGGGTGTGTGTGTGTGTGTGTGTGTGTGTGTGTGTGTGTGTGTGTGTGTGTGTGTGTGTGTGTGTGTGTGTGTGTGTGCGTGCGTGTGTGTTGTTGCAAGGCTCATTCTGCCAAAAAAGGGTTGCCATGGCAATGAGACATCTCGCTCACATCCCCCTCCCCTGTCAACCGAATGAGCCGTAGTTTAAAACCTTGAAAAAAAAAGAAAAAGAAAAGAAAACACTCCTTTCTGTAATGATCAAAACCCTAATGCTTTCACCCACTCCCCTCCACAGTATCTAGCTTGTAGATCAGGGGTCTTCAACTTGGGGTCCGGGACCCCCTAGGGGGTCCTCAGAGTTACTACAGGGGGTCCTCCAAATCTTTGTGTGATAAGAACTGTATTTGTTCTACACTAACCACTTGAACCCTAGTATCCCTATTCTGTGTGGAACATTAGCCAAGAATAGCCGATCTACAAGCTCACAACGCCTCGCGCTGCGAGGCGTTGTGAGCTTGTAGATCGGCTATTCTTGCCAAAGAGGTTTGGTGTAGAGAGAAAAGAAAAACAGACTAAGTATTGACGGTTCAAGTTGTTCAAAGTCTAAAAATACACATTAAACCAACAACCTACACTGATGATATTGCTGTCAAAGTCTAAGCTGTCTCAGAAATCTATGAAAATGTTTAATTTGCAATTTTGAGGCATTTGTACATTACTTGAGTATATCCAATACTTTTAGTTTTACTCCACTACATATTTGGATCCAAATATTGTATTTTTACTCCACTATATTTATATATCAAAACTTTAGTTACTTTGTAGATTTTGATCATTATTACAAAATCCACATTAACAACTTCAGCCCTATACTGTATGCATTTCTTTCTACTATTGGTACTTTAAGTACATTTTGTAAGCTTACATTAAAAAGATATAGGCAGGGGTCTTCAACGTTTTCAGGCCAAGGACCCCTTAGCTGAGAGAGAGATGAAGCAGGGACCCCCAGATTCCATATATTTTCATCCTTTGACAGCACAATCATCAGTGTATTTTGGATTCATGTCAATTTGTGTTTTCAGATATTTAACCACTTGAACCGTCACAAAGATTTGAAGGACCCCCTGTAGTAACTCTGAGGACCCCCTAGGGATTCTGGACCCCCTGTTGAAGACCCCTGCTATATATTATTTTGTAACCACAAAACAACCATTTCTCTCCTGAGGACACGCGTGTGCGCGCGCACGCACGCACGCACGCGCGCACGCACGCACGCACGCACGCACGCACGCACACACACACGCACGCACACACACACACACACACACAGCCGAATTGACAAGTTAGAAGGAGTATCAATTAAACGCGACTATACAGGCTCCACTCAAGCCAACAGTCTCTTTCTGTTTCCACGGCCCACGAGTCTGTGCCTCCTCGTGATGGATGATCCTGGGCTCCATTACACTCATTTCCTCACCCAACCCGCCCATGCAGCCGCCTCCCAGACTCACTGCACACATCACAACACTGACCCCCACTGGAAGGCTCCGCTCACGCAACACACATGTCACACCAAATTCTGGGCCCTGGGTACAAGGATTCACTGTGGGCCCCCCATGAATGGGAATGCATTATTATAGTTTGTGCTTTAACTGTTGAAAAATAGCAGATATACAAGCTCACAGCGCGGCACCAAGTGCCGCGCTGTGAGCTTGTAGATCTGCTATTTTCTTTTTTTTTAAATTCAGAAAAAAAGTATTTGAACATTTTTGACATGATTCTATAGATGTCTTTTTAAAAACCTATGTTTCTCAGTGATGTTACTAGGTTTTCAATGTAATGGGTCCCGGGACCCACAGGTGGTCATTCAAATGGGTCCCAGAAAAGTTTTATGAGTCCTCAATATAAAGTTTACGCACGCAAAATGGCGTCGGATGTCGGTGGAATCAAAACATTGACGTTTCTATCGCCTATTTAAGACTTTCTACTGGATTTTATTTGTGTTAACGTAGGGTAAAGTAGGATGCTTTCACCCATGAACAATGGTGGTGTCTGTGGACATTTTTTTTCTTTTACAGCGACACAGTAAATTATTTTAACATGGACGCCAATGGAGGCGCATCCCCGGGACCCCAGGACCATGACATGAATGAGTCCTTGGGTGACTTGAATGAGTTTTTGATGCGGGATGCGCACGTAATGACATCACTGGTTTCTATGTCAGTGGTGCTCAAACTTTTTCATGTCAAGGACCCCCATCTCAAAATATTTAGTCCAAGGGACCCCCCAGAAGCAAAATTTGAGTTACAAATGTTCGCTTAAAAAATACATATATTCTAAGATTTTCACACACTTTCATGACTTTTCAACTATAGCAGATCTACAAGCTTGCAGCGCGGCACCGCACTGAGAGCTTGTATAATCTGCTTGATTTCAATAGCTAAAGTGTAATATAATTCCAGGCCCCTCCACCTTGGGCCCTAGTAACTCAGTCTCACTTTCCCCCCCTTGTGACACCCCTGGGTGCAGCACAACTTGAGAGATAATGCAATAATGCATGCTGTATGATTATGGGCCTAATGTCGATAACTGATGAGTCTCGACGTATCGCCTTTGTCTCGTGAAATCACACTTCTGACACGGCAGCAGACGGAGTGGGAGAGAGACAATGAGGCAGACAGAAATAGGGAGAGAGAGAGAGAGAGAGAGAGAGAGAGAGGGTGTGACAGAGAGAAAGAGAGTGCTTTGTCGCCTCATTTTCGCCTTCTTGATGCATGAAAAAAAGAATATATTTGAGACCCAGAGATATTGCACAACAATGGACATTTTGCATGGAGGCCTGCTGTACGTCATTACGGTCACAGCGGCTAAATGCTCTAATTGCATCCCATTATCCACTTCTCAAGTGGATAATAGTATTCATAATCTCACAAACGCCACTGAGACGGAGAAAGACTGCTGTCTGGCAAGAGGCTGGGCTGTTTCTGTCTCTCTGGTATAAAGATGGGATTTATGGTTCTTTGAAGTGAGCCGGATCTCTAGGATCCGTTCCTTTCAAAGAGCCGTTCAAAAGACTGGCTCATTTTAGTTACCAGTTACTTTGTAGATTTTGATTATAATTACAAATCACTTCAACAATATATACATTTCAGCCATTTGAAAATAGCCGATCTACAAGCTCACAATGCGTCACAACGTAACGCATTGTGAGCCATGCATTGTAAGTACGCTCCCAAATCCATATTATCGTCTGTTCTCGCATACCCGAGACCCGAACCGAGAACCAAGCCGGTTCAGGTCTAACATATTGACTTGTCCCTAGGGTCTAATTGCCACATGTCCGTTCGGGTATCAGATCTCATATTCCCCATAATAGGGGGTCCTTTCGGGTCTGGGTACATTTCTCGCGGGTCCATTTGGGTTCGGTTAGGTAAAATTGGACCCGTGCTACCCTCTACGTCCAAGACAAATAGTGTACCCAGGCACAATATACTGGGACAGAGGAGAGAGACGAGTGAGCAAAGACAACCTGGGGGTCCAGACCCACAGGTTGAGAACCAATGCCCTACTAGATAACCACTCCCATCCACTCTATGGCGAGCTGTGGAAGAGGATGAGCAACTTCAGCCAGAGGCTCACTCTTCCCTAGATGAAAACAGAGTAGTGTAGATGTAGACTCTCAGGGGTGTCGCACCAAATTCTGGGCCCCGGGTACAAGGATTCACTGCGGGCCCCCCATGAATATTCTTCATAGGGGGGGGGGGGGGGGTTTAATCCATTTAGACTGGGAATGCATTATTACGCATAATTATTTTGTGCTTTGACTATTGAAAAATAGCAGATATACAAGCTCACACAGCACAGCACCGACGACTGCCGCGTTTGCAAGCTTGTAAAATTGTGACAACTAGTCCTTACCCGTTCAAAGATATGAGCTCCGAAATGATGTGCAGTGTGTGGGTTATGGGGTGTGGGATGGAATGAGCTATGAGGGATGGAAAGTAACTTTAACTGGTGCTTGCATGATAATATGTCAGAGCATCAATGTAAGAAATACCCGTTTCGTTTAATGGCTACAGAGATACTGTGTACCGATCTGCATGATTTTTGGACAACATCTGTAACAGGGCCAGACAACCCCCCCCCCCCCCCCCCCTCCCCCCTCCCCCCGCCCACACACACACACACACACACACACACACACACACACACACACACACACACACGCACACACACACACACACACACACACACACACACACACACACACACACACACACACACACAGAGAGAGCTGGTTAAACATTTTGCCTCATGCTAGATGCAGAATAGATATGCCTCATGCTAGATGCAGAATAGATAGTAGATACACCATAAAATGGTAATATACAGCATATGATTTGTGAAAGTGACAAACAGGCTTCACAGTTATGTCAGGTGTGTTCATATGCTAATGGTGAAGCGATTTCAGATCAATTGCTCCAGCCTGTGACAGACACTCAGACAGACACTCACTCACTTGTGACAATATGTGTAAGGTTTGAATATTTCAAATCCTTTAAAGATTTTTTTTTTTTTAACCTATGTTTTTATGTCAGTGGTGCTCAAACTTTTTCATGTGAAGGACCCCCAAAATTATATGTATTTGGCCACGGACCCCCATCTCCAAATATTTAGTTCTAGGGACCTCTCAGAGTTACAAATGTTCGCTTGAAAAATACATATTGGCCTATTCAAAAAAGATTTGCACACATTTTCATGACTTTTCAAAAATAGCAGATCTACAAGCTCGCAGTGAGCTTGTATATCTGCTATTTTTCAATAACTAAAGTATAAAATAATTAAGGCCCCCCTCCACCTTGGGCCCTAGTAACTCAGTCCCTCTTTTCCCCCCCTTTGTGACGCCCCTGCTCCCATCCACTCTATATGACGAGCTGCGGAAGAGGATGAGCAGGGACGTGCTGGCCATTGGGAAAAGCGGGACAACTTCCGAACGGCCGGTTCATTATTATTTAAATAAAATGTCGGCCTTCGTTCCATTTTGGGGGCTGAGCGGCCAACAAAGTCAATTGTCACTGTCGGGCAGAAACCTTGTATCTCCAAGTTTCAAATGTATACTTCTTTTGCAAAGCAAAGACCTGCTTCATCATACAAGGCCGTTGCACAAAAGTAGTGAAAACAGCAGATCTACAAGCACACAACGCCTCGCGGTGCGAGGCGTTGTGTGCTTGTAGATCGGCTGTTGTCACTAGTTTAAATCATTTTTAAAATGATAAATACAAAACAAACGGTTTTGGACATATAAGGTTTTCACCTGACAACGACGAAATATAAATCATGTACAGTAATTGGCCCACTGGCTTGTCACTAGTCATGATCTGAAATGGCAAATATTTGAGTAGCAGCAGCGCTATAGAGAGAGATCTCTCTCTATAGCGCGCAATGAGGGCCTCTCAAACTCTTTTTCCCGGGCTGAATCAGGGACCCAGCACGTCCCTGAGGATGAGCACCTTCAGGCAGAGGCTCACTCTTCCCTGGATGAAAACAGAGCAGTGTAGACACTCCTTTGTGCCAACTGCCGTCGGACTGCATTATGCATGAGAACTCTCTCCCTGGTGCTTAAGGCAGGGGCTTATGTGTCTGCTTTGTCCACGTGTGTCTCGTATATGTTTGTTTTTCATCATGTTATGGCTGCTGTGACGCTGCTTAATTTCCTGTCAGGGATTAATAAAGGGGATCTCATCTCATCGTTAGATGTTGAGAATGTATTTTCAAGTGTTATTTCCACCATAAGGCTGGGTTCATTGTCCAGCTGTACTACTGGATGTGAGGCCGTACAACTCGTATAAAGGGGGCCAGGAAAGTGCAGCGTTGGAAAAAAGTACTTAATTTCTTTATTTTTTTCTTTTCTTTTATTTTTTTACTTAAGTAAAAGTATCAATACCGTAATGTAGAAATACTCAGTTACAAGTCCGGAATTCAAAATTGAGTTGTGTAAAAGTACAAAAGTATTTTGCCCCATTTCACAAGTAAACACCTCAAAACTGTACTTAAAGGAGTAGTTCACCACTTTTCAACCTGTCTTCATATAATAGGTCCTCACTAATGTTCATAATAAAATAGCACAATTTTTTTCTATTCAGTCTGGGTCTCATAGGAGAGCTGTCAAATCCTTCCTACCGGTGACATCATCGTTTGACAAAAATAAATTAAATAATATTTTTGAAAAAAAAGAAAAAATATTTTTATTATCACGAGAACAATGGCTTCCACTTTAACATTGCAACTTTTTCAGGAATAGAAAGCCTGCAGTTTCTATTAGCTTGCATTTCCCATTGATGATGTCACCAGTAGGAAGGATTTGACCCACCCACAGCTCTCCTATGAGACCCAAACTGAGTAGGAAAAAAAAATGATATTTTATCATGAACATTAGTGAGGACCTATTATATGAAGAAAGGTTGAAAAGTGGTGGAGTGCCCCTTTAAGTAATGGGTATATGTACTTAGTTACTTTACACCACAGGGAAAGTGACTTTCAACACGTTGCATCACATGTTGCAGATTATCGTTTGCCTGCGTCTCTTTGTGTTACTGCCTGAATGGAATGGATTGCCTCCTGCCCAAAAGAAAATTGTGGATGGCGAATTAACGTCTTTGACAGCGGACAGCAAAACTATGTTGTATGTGTGCGTGTGCGTGCGTGTGCGTGTGTGTATCTCCATATATGGGCATAGAGTGGTTCCCATGACATCACAACATACAATCCCTTTATGCCCATGGAGATCCCTGTCTGAACCAGCCACACCAGTTTACTGTTTACAGTTTAGGCATTTAGCAGACACTTTTAATCCAAAGCGACTTACAATAAGCAGGTAATACACATCACTATAATAAGCAAGATAATATGTCAGTATATTAACAACAATATAACAAATACATAGGAATATCAATCTAGAAAAACAATAACATAGGCCACACAGACCACACACCTAATCAGTAAAACACTTCTAAAACCTAAAAATGCTATCTAGCTTCACCACTGCGATGTCACCTATTTATGCCCATATTCTATACCGCATGGAGATCCCTCTACTGAGTATCTGACATCACTGGGATGTTACCTGTGATGTCACAATGACGTGTCAGCGGGAACCACAGTGTCAGGCGTTATCCCTGCTCTGAGTATCTGACATCACTGTGACGTCACCTGTGATGTCACAGTGACGTGTCAGCGGGAACCACAGTGTCAGGCGTTACCCGTACGGACGGATACGGACAAGCTGTGCCGGTTCTGACAGTAAACCCTTTGTTTATCGCGACCTACGGACCTACGGTCGCAATAACCACTTAAAGTCTAAACACTTCTTTGTACATCAAAAAAAGTGAAAATAGCAGACCTACATGCTTAAACAGATCTACAACTTATTGCTATTTGTGCAGAATATGTTCAGCTTTTTGTCGAATGACAGAATAAGGTTGCTATAGGGTTCACGCGGTTAAAGGACAACTTTGTTTTTTTTTACAACAAGGGTTCATATTTTAGATTGTAATTAGATTGTAATTGGAGAAAAGAAAAGATGAGTGTTAAAATGTTTTCATTCACTGCTTTCTATAGTTTTAGCGATGTTAGTATTTTGATTTCAGTGTGTGGAGGTATGCATGCATACAGGTGGCTAAATATGTCTTTTTAGACACAATAAGCCGGCGATTTCTTTGTTACTATTTACACCAGCCCCCATAAGTCACGTCTGCCCATGAAATACTGCGGTGCATCTTGGGAATGGGTATTGTGTCTAAAAAGACTTACATGCATGCCCCCAACCTTGGGGCATGCATGCAAATCAAAATTGTTAAAATCACTAAAACGATAGAAAGAAGTAAATGAAAACATTTTAACACTCATCTTTTCTTTTCTCTAATGACTATCTAAAATATGAACTCTTGATGTAAAAAAACAAAGTAGTCCTTTAACTCTTTTACTGCTTCGGACGTTCCCGTTCGCCCCAATTTTGAACCAAGCGCGCTGCCAATACGGCTCCTTCTTTTTACCTTGTCTGATGACTGTAAGCTGATGAGGGGTCGCGCCGCCGTGTACAGTAAAAACATCTCCCGTAACGCTGCTTTCAAAAATCCACTGCACGTCAACAATAATGGAGTCCCAAATCACTTCCTGCTGTGGATCTGATCTAGAAAATGCATTTCTATGCTCTGAATGGACGGCAAGCGAAGCGGCCCAATTCACAGTAATTCTTTGCATAAGGCTGCTCTCTGCCGCCAGCTTGGCTAAAGTACACATATGAGCGTTCATTGTAAAACAAATAATCAATAGATAATTTTCTATAACATCACAAAGGTAAGCTGCTTTTTGCTGGCACCAGCCCCAATAAATAAATAATAAATCTGGCAGTAGAACTCTTTTAATACATCTCGGTTTTATAGATATATGAACAGTAGCAAGGACTTGGGTGGTGTTTTTCTTTCTTTTTTCTTTTTTTAATTTTTAATAGAAACTCTCAGCCGAGTGCTTTTTCCCCCTCAGTAACACTTCAGTGAGGTTGTTTACACCAGGCTGTCTTGAGTGGATTGAGGGAAATAAAGGGAAAAAAGAATACACACGACTAGATATCGCCTCAACATGATGGAGGGTATGAGAAGTCCAAGGACACAAACAATATCAATATAGTGATTCTCGCTGCCAGCAGGATTTACTTGCGCATCGTTTAGTTCAGCGTGCGGAGGTGTAGGTGCCGTACGGTAGCTTGCGATCGACATATTGTCAAATCTCCGCCGTAGTATTGAGTTTTAAGACATTCACGATGTTGACCCCAACAGTCAACAGCCTCGACATCGACACCAATAGTAGCCTAAAGGCATTTAACCACGTGGACCCTATAGCATCAGTCTTCTGATGTGAACATTCAGCAAACACCAGTACCTTGCCCGGGGGTGTGCATAGTATATGAGGGATTGAACGTACTGTAGCAGTCTCAGAAGTAATGTTGGAGAACCCAGACATATCAGTGATGTCAGTCATCTCCAAATGTGGACATTATTTCAGCATGCGGCGACGCATGTGAAGTACAGGCTGCGGTATATGTCCTATGCCCATATATGGTGTTCCGTCTCCAGGCCAGTATGTGACGTCAATACTACGACGTCAGAGAACTGTAGACAGACGGCGGACAGACAGATATTCCAAATAGTTAGATATTATAGAAGATCGGCTAGACGTTAGAGAAGTGGTTCTCAAACCTTTTTGGCGTTCAGTACCCCCTTTTCCTGATTTCTAGATCAAAGTACCCCCTTTACCCGACTACAGCAATGCTTAGAAATCTAGCATATATCGTTGCTGTCAGGAAGAAACCTCATATCTACATATTTTACCTATTTTTGGGCAGATAAATGCCCTACTAGTACTTTGCCACACTGAACTGCCATGCTGTGTCATACAAAAGTAGCAAAAATAGCAGATCTAATGCTCAAAATGCATTGCTTTTTGAGCTTGTAGATCTGTTTTTTATTTGCACCATTTTGGCATCTTAATCATTTTAATCAAAAGTAGGCGTTTTGGACATAATTATGAGGTATCAATATCAACCCGATGCTATGAATGAACGATAATACACCTTTTGAAGAATATGGTGAAGAATATATAACATTGCAAATAAGAGCATCCTGAGCACATTTACTCTAAACTGTGTCCAGTTTTTCCATTTTCCACTTTCTCTCACATACCCCCTGTAGTACCTCTGCGTACCCCTAGGGGTACACGTACCCCCATTTGAGAACCACTGCACCAGAGCATAATCAGCCATTTTTGGCAGAGATTTGGTGTACAGGGGAAAGCATAGACATAGAAAGGTAGACGCCTCCTTTGGCTAGGGGGCGTATGCATTGAGCAACTAAGGGAATCTTCATCGCTTCCGTGTTCATTGCTTCCGCGTGCGTCACACATACGGAAGTCGGCAAGCAAATCAGAGTTAGGTGGGGGCTGGTCTTTACGTATGCAGCCTGTAAGAACAGCTGAGCAGCGCAACATCAGAACTGGCTCTGTTGAATTCAATTGTAGTCCTTGGATAACTCCTGGAAAAGACACGCTGTGATTGGCCAGTAGTCACTTTGACTGACAGCGTTCCCTTAGTTTTTCCAGGAAGTCCGGACTAGAACTTTTGCACATCGCTTCAATTAACTGCAGAGGCGAATGACGCATCTATAGCTCTTTATATCTGTGGGGGAAAGGGGAGGGGACTTATAGACTCCGGATGGGCCCCGGTCAACTACGTAGATAGGGTCATACTAAGCATGAAACTCTGAGGGAGGTGAATTCAGTATACTGCCAGATCAAAGTTCCTTTTTTTAATTTAGTGAGGAGGTTTATTTCTGGGCTGATGGCGGTGACCGCTCTGTGAGGTAGTTGGCCAGACACCCTAATTGCTCTGTCTGGGGTTGATTGATCAGACACTCTATTACCACGATAAAGAAAGAGAGGAGTGAGAGAGAGACAGGACCAGGGGTGTCACACCAAATTCTGGGCCCTGGGTACAAGGATTCACTGCGGGCCCCCCGTGAATGTTCTTCATAGGGGGAACTGGGAATGCATTATTACACATTATTTTGTGCTTTAACTATTGAGAAATAGCAGATATACAGGCTCACAGCGTGGCACCAAGTGCAGCGCTGCGAGCTGGTAGATCTGCTATTTTTGAAAAATCTTGAAAATGTGTGCAAGTCTTTGAATATTTCAAATAGGTTTTTTAAAAAACCTATGTTTCTATGTCAGTGGTGCTCCAACATTTTCATGTGAAGGACCCCAAAAATTATATGTATCTGGCCATGGACCCCCACCTCAAAATATCTAGTTCCAGGGACCCCCAGAAGCAACATTTGAGTTACAAATGTTTGCTTAAAAAATACATATATTCAAAAATGTGCACACATTTTCACGACTTTTCAAAAAGAGCAGCGTTGTGAGCTTGAATATCTGCTATTTTTCAATAGCTAAAGTATCAAATAATTAAGGCCCCTCCAACTTGGGCCCTAGACTAGTAACTCAGTCCCACTCCCCCCCCCCCCCCCCTTGTGACGCCCCTGCAGAGAGACAGGGTGATGTGGGGAGGGGAGGAGAAAGAAAAATGAAATAGGAAAGGGAGAGAATGAATGATGAACGGCGGCTTTAGAGTGACAGTTTTGAAGGAGGCAGAGAGACGAGAGAGAGAGAGTTGTCCGACTTGATATGGCAGTGCTTTCATTACAGCCACCCGGCTCTCTCAAAACCTGAGATTAAAGATCCTTTGTTATTTCACATTCTTATGTGTGTATAATTCTTACAAGTGCAGTGTGTGTGCGTGCCGTGCACTTGAGCGAGCTCTTGTGTGTGTGTGTGTGTGTGTGTGTGTGTGTGTGTGTGTGTGTGTGTGTGTGTGTGTGTGTGTGTGTGTGTGTGATCACAGCAGACCCTGCTCACATAATCACTCGCTAATTACTTTTGCTTTTTAAAAGAAAACTTGGTGAGGCTTTATATAATCTCATTCCAATCTCCCTCATCTCCAGCGCTGCTCCGAAAGGTTTTGAGGCTCTGTTCCCTTCGTTATCACACGAAAATACACACCTCTGTCTTTGCACTTAATGCACACACACACACACACACACACACACACACACACACACACACACACACACACTTTAAAAGTGAGGTTCTGGCCATAAAATAAGTAGAGGTTATCTCAGTGCACAGCAGGTGAAGAACTTCAGAGGGGAAAAGTTCTGCGTTCCAAAATCGCATCTAGCTATTAAGGTTTAATGGGAGTTTTTAAGGTAATAACGCTTGTTGTTTTGTTTGCTTGCTCCCCGTGGCCAATTCACCCTTTGTCAGCCTTCTGATTGGTCTCTGACTGACCATCCAGCAGGCTCTTTCTGCCTTATCCCGCCCTGGTTCCGCCTTTTTTATGTTGAATTAGCTAAAACATCATTTTTGGAGAAATCAAAACATTTAAAAACATGCCCAGTCACTATACTGCACCTGAGAGGCTCCTTTTTACTGAACCCAAGTTTAAAATGAGACTTGAATACACAAAATAACAATAAGAACGAAGCAACTGATGGTAGTGGATGGAGAGAAAGGACTTTTGTCCCACCAAGACACAGCGACCCACGAGACAGCCCTGTGTAGAGCGCCACTTAGCGGCGGACCCCCGCCACTGCAGCCTGCTAAAAAGGCCGTAACTCGGCCCCCCCAGCGACCAGGGTGATCTGCCAGTCGCTTATCTCCCAGGGTGATCTGCCGGTCGCTTATCTCCCGATTAGGGAGTCTTTAACCTCGCCTACCAGGCTTTCTGGGGGAAAGCCTGGTGTTCGTTCACTACAGGCCGTTTGGTTTCCGCCTAGAGCGCGGAAACCACTAGAAGAAGCGGCGTCGCTTTGATTTGGTTCCCCCCGTTTGTTTCCCCAATCCCTATTAAAATGCTCGAGTAGCCTAGTGTAGTCTTGCCAGTCGCTAAAAGTTGGACTAAAAGATGCATATACCAAACAAATTTTTCAAAAGCAAAACTACTCTGCATCAAGGAGTTTATTAGGTAGGCCCTAAAAGTGTGTCCTTGAGCGCAGGGGAATATTTTGGGTTAAAACTGAATCCGGTTTGATCTTTCCGGCAAATTGTAGTCCTTTGAGTACTACAACATGACGTTTTGTGGTTTCCGCTCCAGACCGGTTACAAACCTGAAAAGTGAAGTGATCCCAGCCTAGGGAGTCTTACTGGTGTACTGTAAGTAGATGTAGCAGTAGATGGGTAAACAGACTTGAGTAAATCTCCAGCATAGATTATCCTATAACGCGTTCAGGGGCCAGACAAGCTGTTTCAAAGCACAGCTCATTTGAGATGAGCTGATGAGATGAGATATAGTCTACTTTATTAATCCCTGATGGGAAATGCGGGCATAAGTGATGAAATAAATAATCTATCTACAAGACAAACAGATCGAGCACATCAGACACAGATGGACACAATTCACACAACACCAGGGCTGACACAGAACCACATGCATTAAGGCAGCCTGTGGGTCTGGACTGGACCCCCTAAATAATTTTAGGGGGTCCCCAGATGAATAAATTAATGTGCAACATTGTTTTCTCACTCAACAGTAAACAAACCAATATTAAGTTACAGTATAGAGGGTATAATATAATTATGTACATTTCTAAAGTGACAATTTGAGGACTTTTTAATACCTCTAAAATGACAACTTAAACATTGGCCAAGTTGTCAAATAATAGAGGCAGAAATTGTGAGAATAGCCGATCTACATGCTCACAACGCCTCACAATTTTCACAATAGAGCCGTGTTATACAAAATATAATGCCTCAACTCTCGTCAGGGACTCAGGGGGGTCCCCGGTTCAAATATGATTAATATGAGAACCACTGCATTAAGGGAGAGAGTTCCTATGCATTTGTTCACAAACCCAAGACATAAGCAATACGTTTAACAGAAGAAAAAGTGCACACACTCAAAATATCTAATCAATTTGAGCTGTGTGCCATAGCCTATGCTGCCAAGTTCTTACAGTTAACATTGGGCAATTTTACACGGACAGTCACAGAACATTGTGATCAATTGATCCAGTGCCGTGGTGTTCATTGGCCGTACCAGGATTTGGAACAATAAAAGATGCATGAATACTGAACTTCTAGAGCAGGGTTCCCCAATAGGCGGCCCGCGGGGGGCTACTGTCTGGCCCACACCAACCCCAGTAATAATGGTGGTATAAGAGCAGCAACAACACTAGTATATTGTCATTGTCGGGTGGAAAACCTGTATCTAAAAATGTGTACGTTCTTTCGCGAAGTAAAGCTCTGCTTCATCAAACAAGGCTGTCACACAAAAGTAGTGAAGACAGCAGTTCTACAAGCACTCGCGGTGCGAGGCGTTGTGTGCTTGTAGATCGGCTGTTTTCACTAGTTTAAATCATTTTTAAAATGATAAATGCAAGACGAACGGTTTTGGACATACAAGATTTTCACCCGACAATGACGATATCTGAACTTAGCCTGGCGTTGCTCATACTAGTTCCTCACTAACAGGGGTGGTGTTGTGCAGTCTGGTTTATTAACCAGGCTAATCTGAACTGTCACTGGAGTAGCGGGAACGCCACCGTCGCCCCCTGCAATGTTGTGGCCCTCGGCTTGGTACCCTAGACATAATTTGGCCCTTGGGGAAAACTAATTGGGGAACCCTGTTCTAGAGCATTCTAGTAGTAGCCCTAACTGTAGCCAGGGGTGGATTTTTTTTTTTTCTTATTTTTTTACTTTTTGTAAAAGTATCAATACTCTAACGTTAAAGTTAAAGTCCGGAATTGAAAATACTAGAAGCTGTCGGCGACCTGGCCAACTCGGAACAATGTAAATAGGGAATGAATGCCCCGCCCTTTGCAAACCCCATTATACCTGTTTTCATAGGACCTGTTTTGACCATCTGTCTGCCTGTGTCCATTTATGCCCATATATGGAGATATCTGTATCTGTCTGTCTGTCGGCGTCCATTTTATGTCCATATAGAGATCACTGCAGTTATAGTTCTGGGTCCATTATATGCCCATATATGGAGATATCTGTCTATCTGCGTCCATTTTATGCCCATATATGGAGATCTCTGTATCTGTCTGTCTGTGTCCCTTTTATGCCCGTATATGGAGAACTTTGTGATTCTGCGTCCATTGTATGCCCATATATGCCATATATGGAGATATCTGTTTATCTGCGTCCATTTTATGCCCATATATGAGATCTCTGTCGCTTTTTCAAACAGATGGTCAAAACGGGTCCTATGACAATAGGTATAATGGGGTTTGCATTAAAGGGGGAACCGGCACTGTGTCTGCAACACAGTCGGAGGCACAGACAGATACAGAGATCTCCATAATGGGAATAAAGGGACACAGACAAACAGATGGAGGAGGAGACAAACTTAATGCAAACCCCATTATACCTGTTGTCATAGGACCCGTTTTGACCATCTGTTTGCCTGTGTCCATTTATGCCATATATGGAGATATCTGTATCTGTCTGTCTGCGTCCACTTTATGCCCATATATGGAGATCTTTGACCATCTGTTTGCCTGTGTCCATTTATGCCCATTTATGGAGATATCTGTATCTGTCTGTCTGCATCCATTTTATGCCCATATATGGAGATCTATGCAGACACAGTGTCAGTTCCGGAAAATCCTGATGTCAGACATCAGAATCCGAACCTTTCGTGCTGGTTACAGAAAATCGTGTATCGGGTCGGGTCGAGGCAGAGCACTGCACTACCTGCTGCGGTGGGGAACGCGCGTGCCGAATTTGAAATAGGGAATGAATGCCCCACCCTTTAATGCAAACCCCATGAATGCCCCACCCTTTAATGCAAACCCCAATATATCTGTTGTCATAGGACCCGTTTTGACCATCTGTTTGTCTTTGTCCACTTATGCCCATATATGAAGATCTCTGGACACACAGTACCGGTTGTGGAAAACTCTGATGTCAGACATCAGCTCCGCATACGGGCATTCATATATGGAGAACGCGCGTGCCGGTGGGACGAACGGTTCTCGAGATACGCGGATTACATACATACATACACACTCACAGAGATTTTTTGTTGACTCATGTGGCGTACGTGATGTCAGAGCCTTTTATGAGGTGATGTCACAAATCTCACAATGAGTCAGCGCTTGCACCGATTTCAGTTCTCAGTCTTATGCCCATATACGGAGATATCTGTCGGGTCGAGGCAAGATGCCCATATATGGAGTTCTCAGTATACGGAGATATCTGTCGGGTCTAGGGTCTGTGTCCCTTTTATGCCTATATACAGAGATATCTGTCTATGTATGCCCATATACTGTATGGAGATCTCTGTATCTGCCCATATGCCCATATATGGAGTTCTCAGTCTTATGCCCATATACGGAGATATATGTCGGGTCGAGGCAAGGCCCGGCACTGCAGTGATGTCACAATGAGTCAGCGCTTGCGCCCGGCACTGCAGTGATGTCACAATGACCGATTTTGCGCCGATTTCCTCCGGAACAGCCTGATGTCAACAATCAGCCCCGCATAAGGAGATTCCGAACGTTTCGCGCCGGTTAGGGAAAACCGCGCGTCGGGACGGGTCGAGGCCCGGCACTGCACTCCGTGCCGCGGCGGGGAGCGCGCGTGCCGAATCTGAAGCCGGTGGGACGAACGGTTCTCGAGATACACGGATTACAAACACACACGCAGAGACTTCTCGCATTTATAGATAGATACTTAAATGTAGTGGAGATGTAAACGTATTGGAAATTTGAAATGGGCCTAGTCAAGTAAAGTACAAATACCAAAAGATTGTACTTAAATACTTAAGAAAATGTACTTAGTTACTTTACAGAAATGGTAGTCCTGCACCACTGGTGTCAGCAGGTCTGTTGTGTGGTCCACAATAATAGCAGGCTGCAATATCAGGTGAAATTCCACCAGAGGGAGCTGCTGCACAGATATTCACAATGGTTTTGGACATTGTTCTCAACAGCTAGAGTGGAAAGATTTCCTCTTTACTTTGTGTTAGTTTTGATTACTTGGATGTTTTAAGAGGCTCACTTTCAAATGAAACTTGACAGTGACACACACACACACACACACACACACACACACACACACACACACACACACACACACACACACACACACACACACACACACACACACACTGTGCCATTTATGTTCCAGTATTCAACAATTGTAATGACATTGTTGTGTTCCAGCATTCACGTTAATGCATGCATAAATGTTTTAAACTTGTAGGCCTACATGAGAAGAACAGACCGCCATCTTCAAGTTCATTGCAGTTTCCCAACAGTCCTCCTGGTGCCACCATCCTCAGCCTAATATCTATGAATAGCTATTGTTAAAAAAAAATTTAAAAAAAAAGAAGAAAGAAAAAAAGGGTTAATTTAACTCCCATTTGGGGCAGTGCTGGAAAAAGTTTTTTTTTTACTCAAGTAAAAGTGTCAATAATATAAATACTCTGTTAAGTAAGTCCAAAATATTTTATAATAGGCTATAATCGTTTAATATCTGCTAAATAACGAGTAACATAAAGTTTTCAAATAAATGTAAATTAGTGGCCTCTGAGATATATAGTGGAATAGAAGTAAAAGTATTGGAAATTGGAAATACACAAGTGAAGTACCTCAAAATAGTAGTCTTTAGGTACTCAAGTAAATGTAGGCTACTTAGTTACTTTAAACCACTGCGCGCGCGCGCGTGTGTGTGTGTGTGTGTGTGTGTGTGTGTGCGCGCGCGTGCGTGCTTGCGTGCGCGCGTGTGTGCATAGAATAATTAATACCGCTGCTGGGTGTGAATGGGTGCTTTCTGGCCCAGCCAATGGGGGCGCACCGGATGCACGATATCCGCTGTAACAACAAGCGCTCTGTCCCCTCCACCCCCCCCCCTCCCCCCCACCCTCCACCACTCGCTTGACGCCATTTACACTTTTACAGCCCTGATCTGAGCCTAAAAAATCCCAACCTCCTCTCCGGAAAGGGGGGAAAAGAGAGAGAGAGAGAGAGAGAGAGAGAAGAGAGAGAGAGAGAGAGAGAGAGAGAGAGAGAGAGAGAGAGAGAGAGAGAGAGAGAGAGAGAGAGAGAGAGAGAGAAGAGAGAGAGAGAGAGAGAGAGAGAGAGAGAGAGAGAGAGAGAGAGAGAGAGAGAGAGAGAGAGAGAGAGAGAGAGAGAGAATCAACAACACGAGAGAGAGGTTTTTAAAAAAAAGTAATCGGGACCCCTGAAGAGTTGCTGCTTCGGACAAAAATACCTTGAATTGAACCCACAAGATCTATTTGATTGCTGAAAACTTTTTTTTCCTTAGTTCTTGCGATCGTGTGCGTGCGCGTGTGTGTGTAGTAGTAGTTTCTTTTCTTTCTTTTTTTTTTTTCCTTTTCCTTTTTGGTCACCACTGGACAGACACATGCTGATCGTCCCCGTGTTTTGGGGTCGCAGAAAAGAAAAGTAAAAAAAAGTGGAGCCAAACTCATCTTGTTGTTAAAACCCCCAGACAGACTGGTTGGTGATTGATGGCTTGGCGTCTGCGTTATTTAGCGCCCCGCATGTTTTGTTGCTGCAGCCACGAAATGATATGGGAATCTACTCGCTTCTTCTTCTTGCAATGAAGTTGATATCATCATCGTCAGTTGGAAACTTTCTCAATGGATCTTACACATGGGTTTCCTGATTGATCTTCTGCGTTTTGGATTAATACACTTTGGTCTGCGTTTTGGATTTATTTGACCTATAATCAAAAAAGGGGGGCTACAGAAGTGTTGAGAGCACGGTAAGTGTGTGTAGCCCTGTTATTACGCCGTTAATAACGTGGTTATAACTGTTTTGGCGACATTGATCGCAGCGTATCTGTGAACTGTAGGCTATACTGTCACGAAACGGCACCTTTTCCTATGCAAAACTTCTAACACTTCAATCAATAAATCAAGACACCAGTCGGGTACATTTCTGAATATCGTGAATGTTGTGATCGTTGCCGATTTGACTGCAACTGCACACTATCCAGTGTTGTAAAACGTACTCACATGTTTTAATTAAGTAAACGTATCAATACAGCAATGTAGAAATACTTTGTTACAAGTAAAAGTCCAGAATTCAAAATGTACTTAAAAAGTAAAAGTATGTAAGTTTTGGCATCAAAGTGTACTTAAAGTACCAAAAGTAAAAGTACAAAATGTTTGAAAATAACCAAGGGATAAAATAAGGCTAAAGTGGTTAATGTATGTTTATATATAGGCATATATATATATATATATATATATATATATATATATATATATAGACCTATATATATATATATATATATATTATAATGTATATCTGCAAAGTAGGCTATAAGTAACTAAAGTTTTCAAATAAATGTAGTGGAGTAAAAGTACAACATTTGGATCCGAGATGTAGTGGAGTAGAAGTAAAAGTATTGGAAATACTCAAGTGAAGTACATGGTACCTCAAAGTTGTACTTAAGTACAGTACTTAAGTAAATGTACTTAAGGCTTAAGCTACTTTACACCACTGACACTATCTAAAATCCTGTGCTGGGAAAAAAGTCCTCAAATATTTTACTTAATTAAAAGTGTGAACACTGCAGTGTAGAAAGATAGCCTATACTCTGTTACAAGTAAAAGTAGTGGCATCAATATGTAGGCCTAGTTAAAGTACCAAAAGTAAAAGTATAGGCCCACTCATTCTCCCATTTCAAGTTGTCAAATGTAGGCTATAGCAATCATTTGAAAATAGCAGATGTACAAGCTCTTGTAGATCTGCTATTTTCGAATTAAGTGGTTAATTTAAGTTTTGTAATAATAATCTTCAACAAAGTAACTAGTGAGTTACTAGTTACTTTGTTGAAAACTAGTAGTACTAGTAGTACTAGTACTAACTAACCTTTTCAAATAATTGTTGTAAAAGTAGATAACATATTTGCCATGAGATGTAGTGGAGTAGAAGTAAAAGTAGCCTATTAGAAATTGGAAATACTCCAGTAAAGTATAAATTCCTCAAAAGTGTAGGCCTACTCGATTGCAGAACTTGAGTAAATGTACTTAGTTACTTTACACCACTGAACATTGGTATATTATTTACATAGACAAATCCACTTTTATTGTGGCACTACTAGCCTATTTAAAAAAAAATTGCCTCAGGCTTTGAGATTAAATATTAATTACGGTGTCATGTTATTAGTTATTATCGTGTAGCCTACTATACCAGTGGTTCTCAAACCTTTTAATGTCAAGGGCCACCAAATTGACACTTATTAGCTCGCGGACCCCCATTTGAAAAGATATGCCAGGGACCCCCATAAGAGAAGATTGTATAGGGCTCTATGTATAGCAGTGATTCCCAACCATTTTAATTTAATCGAGGACCCCCAGTTTGACATGCATTAGGCTACACGGACCCCCATTTAATGGTATGCATGGGTTTCATTTGTAGTCCTACAGGCCACGGCCCACGGCCATGTTGAGGACCAACTCAGGCGTTTCATTTTGTCTGATTGGCGTAGAAATAATGTTCTATGTGTAGATAGAACATAGTGTAATCCAGGGCTCTTCAACGTTTTCAGGCCAAGGACCCCTTAATTGAGAGAGAGATGAAGCAGGGACCCCCCACAACCTTTTCATGGATTCCATACAGTTTCATCGTTTGACAGCGCAATCGTCAGATTCATTTGTTTTCAGATATTTAACCACTTGAACACTCTGTACTTAGTCTGCTCTTTTCCCCCTCTACACCAAACCTTTTTGCTGAACACAGCAGATCTACAAGCGAGCTTGTAGATCTGCTATGGGCTAAAGTCCTCAGAATATGGACACTAGGGTTCAAGTGGTTAATATAAAAAAGGAGAAAAAAAGTTTCTATCACACAAAGATTTGGAGGACCCCCTGTAGTAACTCTGAGGACCCCCTACCCCGACCCCCTGTTGAAGAGTCCTGGTATAATCTACACCAATCGGAACACCCTGGAACTCCCTCAAGGATCCCTGGGGGTCCCCGGACCCCACTTTGAGAACCAGCGGTGTAGCCTACTAAACTAGTGGTTGAATGTCTTGTTTCCTAGTGCTGGGGGGCATGTTGGGCCCTGCTATTATTTCCAGGCGAGTTATAATTGCGTCCAAATTACATGTAACCTCGGTCAAATACTACACGGTGTGCACACATCCGTTCCTTATCGCTCACGCACGCGTGGCACATGGTTGTGCAATGGCCACAGATCCTGGAACGCATGCACACGCAAAACGCACACACACACACACACACACGGGCGTCACAAGGGGGAGGGGAGTGGGACTGAGTTACTAGGGCCCAAGGTGGAGGGGCCTTTATTATTCTATACTTTAGCTATTGAAAAATAGCAGATATACAAGCTCACAGTGCGGCACCGAGTGCCACGCTGCGAGCTCGTAGATCTGCTATTTTTGAAAAGTTGTGAAAATGTGCGCAAATCTTTGAATAGGCCGATGTGTATTTTTTATGCGGACATTTGTAACTCAAATTTTGCTTCTGGGGGGGTCCCTGGAACTATATATTTTGAGATGGAGGTCCGTGGCCAAATACATATTATTTTGGATGTCCTTCACATGAAAAGGTTTGAGCACCACTGACAGAAACATAGGTTTTTCAAAAAACCTTCAAAGACTTGCACAAATTGTCACGGTTTTTCAAAAATAGCAGATCTACAAGCTCGCAGTGCGGCACTCGGTGAGCTTGTATATGTTATGTTTCAATAGTTAAAGCACAAAATAACACAGTGAATCCTTGTACTCAGGGCCCATTTGGTGCGACACCCCTGCACGCACACACACACACACACACACACAAACACATACACACACGCGCACACGCTCACGCACGCACACACACACACACACACACACACACACACACACACACACACAAGGGGAAGCAACAACGGTAGCCTATTCCCCCAAGTGGAGAACACCAGATTAAAAAGTTACTAAACTGTTTTGTTTACTAAGGTAGCATATTCAATCAGTAGTTCACTTCACTCCCAAAATGACCTTTTTCTATCGATTCCGGATGGAGAATCAAATGCATTTGTGTCAGTGGGGGTAAATGTATTATAATCAAATTATTGTCAGGAATGCGACAAAAAACTAAAAATGTCCATGAATTGAGTAATCGATAGGCGGAAAAAAAACAGTATTTTTGAGGGTGAACTATAATAGGTCTACTCCTTTAGACTTGAATTGGCTGTCCAATGGTACCTCATGTCAAAGATCCCCAAAATCAATATGTAGGCTATTTGTTTGTGGACTTGGACCCCCATATGAAAATATGTTGTGCCACAGACCCCCACCCACCCACACACACATACAAGATTTGTGTTTAAAAAATATTCAAATAGTTGTAAAAAAAAAAAAAAAAGAAAGAAAGAAAAGAAAACAATTCAATATCCGATAACAGATCGACAAGCTCACACGTGAGTCTGTGGATTCGCTATCTTCGAATAGCCAATGTATAAAATAGGGTTAAAGTGGTTTAAACCAGGGGTCTTCAACGTTTTCAGGCCAAGGACCCCTTAGTTGAGAGAGAGATGAAGCAGGGACCACCACAACCTTATCATAGATTCCATATACCGTAGTTTCATCGTTTGACAGCACAATCCCAGTGTATTTTGGATTGATGTCAATTTGTGTTTTCATAAATTTAACCATGTGAACTGTCAATACTTAATAAACTTGACCTTTCACTCTGTATAGTCTGCTCTTTTTCCCCTCTACACCAAACCTCTTTGCCGATAATAGCTGATCTACAAGCTCACAACGCCTCGCAGCGCTTGCAGATCTGCTATTTTTGGCTAAAGTTCTCAGAATATGGACACTAGGGTTCAAGTTGTTAATATAAAAAGGATTGGAAGATTTGGAGGACCCCCTGTAGTATAACTCTGAGGACCCCCTAGGGGTCCCTGACCCCCTGTTGAAGACCCCAGGTTTAAACTGATTTAGATTTTAGCTCAAGTTTAGCTGCATGGGGACCTCCCCTATAGGCCCAGATCGAGGACCCTCGCGGGGGGTCCCAGGACACCCTCTTTGAGAACCACGGCTGTAAAGAATTAAGCCTCTTGATGGTCCTCCCACCAAACATGTTCTCTTTCAAGTGCGTAAACTTCATCTCCTCTTCCTCACAATGGAGAAGGTCGCGCGCTGGAAGCCATTTGTCATGCAAAAGTGAAACTTAAAAAAAAGAAAAGAACCCCTTTCTGCATTTTCTGTATTGTTAAACGGAGGTATATCTCCCTCGAAAAGCTGGCATTTGAAAGCTAATTAGTGCTCAGAAAGGTCATTTTCCTAGACTAGAGCAGGGGTCTTCAACAGGCCGGGGTTCCGGGACCCCCTAGGGGGTCCTCAGAGTTACTACAGGGGGGGCCTCCAAATCTTTGTCTGATAGAAACTTTTTTTCCTCATTTTTTATATTAACCACTTGAACCCTAGTGTCCATATTCTGATAACTTTAGCCAAAAATAGCCGATCTACAAGCTCACAACGCCTCGCGCTGCGAGGCGTTGTGAGCTTGTAGATCGGCTATTTTTGGCAAAGAGTTTTGGTGTAGAGGGGAAAAAGAGCAGACTAAGTACAGAGTGAAAGGTCAAGTTTATTAAGTATTGACGGTTCAAGTGGTTAAATATCTGAAAACACACATTGACATGAATCCAAAATACACTGATGATTGTGCTGTCAAATGATGACACTGGAATCAATGAAAAAAGGTTGTGGGGGTCCCTGCTTCATCTCTCTCTCAACTAAGGGGTCCTTGGCAAGAAAACGTCGGAAGACCCATGGACTAGAGCACTACCTGCTGCTATGACCTGGAACCACTTTAACCATTAGTTTATGCTTTAACTTTTAGAAAACAGCAGATCTACAAGCTCGCAGTGCGGGACTCGGTTGCTTGTAGATCTGCTATTTTTTGAAAGATCTTTTTGCAAATCTTTGAATATATCTTTCTAAAAGCAAACATTCGCAACTCAAATATTTTGCTTCTGGGGGGTCCCTCCCTGGAACAACATATTTTGAGATGAGGGTCGGCGGCCAAATACATATAATTCCTAGGGGTCCTTGTCATGAAAAGGTTTGAGCACCACTGACATGATAGAAACATAGGGTTTTTCAGAAACTGATTTTAGGAGACATTTATAGAATCGGGTCAATAAATTCAAAGACTTGCTAAAATTGTCATGATAAAAAAAAAGCAGATCTACAAGCTTGCAGCGTGGCACTCGGTGCCACACTGTGAGCTTGTATATCTGCTAATATAATAGCTAAAGCATACAATAATGGTTAATGTGGTTAAAATCGAGTTACACAATTGTGTTCCAGGTCATAAAGGTTTAAGGTAAAATAAAGTGTGACATGCAAGATGTGAGGCAGCACATTTCAATAGGTGAGGTTTTATGCAAGATGACAGCACATCCCCATGTCTTTTCCATGTACCTTTCGTGGGCTCATGCTAGGTGGCACGGTAAACTGGCCTCCCCAGACGGCTTGGCACATGGGCAGAGAACCCGGCATAGGGGTGGGCGATATGGTGATAATTATCGTTGAGACGATACAATGTCTCCACGATCTTTTCAGAGATATCGTATATATCGTGATACAATTGAGGGAGCCTTGTAAAAAATCCTGTTTAATTGTTAATACAGAGATTGGAGAATTCAATTTAAACATGCATTTTGGTCTAAATCAGTAGTTCTCAAAATGTAAAATGTCAAGGTCTGACAGTATACAAATGACTGTCAGAGTTAAACATATCGTGATATTGTATTTTTCCATATCGCCCACCCCTAACCCGGCCTTATGTCATGTTGCTGGAATGCAAGAAAACTAGTGAATGAAATGTTACATGTTTGAAGTAAGATACCTCGCGTTTTGTAACGTGTCAAAGATAGGATGCATGTATTTGCTCACGTATGTTTGCTCACTGTTGTAAACGTCCAAAGAAGCTAAGGTGTTACAATGAGTTTCTTGACTGCCCGTTTAGTGTTTGTGCAAGATGGTGAAAATCATCCCAGAAACTATATATTTTTTTTAAATATAAATACCATTCCATTATTGCAACAACCTCTACAGCCCACATGGAATTTTGTGGCCGTATCACAATGCTTCATAACGTGTTTCAGACACATGTTTCAACCTCGACAGATGTTTTGTCACATCTCTAGGAGACGTTGGTTAATGGTCTCATTGCCTCAGTGATGTGCCAATGTGCCATCTGTGCAGACAGAGTGCCTCTCTCTGTGCCAGAGCTCAGATGTGTGGTAAGAGATGGCTCCTTAACGTCAGTGGTTACCAAACCTTTGAGCTCATCAAGACCCAAAGGAGAAGTTAGACATTTGATTGCCAGGGACTCAAAAGAGTGAAAATAGCAGATCTACAAGCTCGTAGATCTGCTCTTTTCACTACTTCTGTACATTGTCAAAGTTAAAGGGGCGTCCTTGAAATGTAAAAAGTTTGAGAAACACTGCTTTACATAGCAGGTTCCGGATTTGCATGGCACATAAGACTCATCCGTGTGAATTTGCATGGCACATCACACCTCACCACCTAGACTCATATATATTAACACGTTTCCCTTTGTTTGCACCCTGGCAGGACTTCAGATGTGTCCGATGCCATCCAGAACGGCCCTTCAGTCCCACCATGGAGTTCAGCAGTCAGAACGATGGGGGAGGAGGATACCGCGGGCGCTCGTCGCCGTTGACCAGCCTGCTGAGCACGTCAGCGCGGCATGACAGTGGGAGGACGCAGCCCCGGCCCCCCCAAGCCGCCCAGGACGGCCCGCCAGACCCCGCGCCGTCGAACCCGGGGCAGCCGCCTCCCGTCCCGGCGGTAGTGCTCTCCCTGGACCAGATCCGGGTGAACCGCTGCAGCAACGAATACACGGACGGGCCCGCGGTCGTCGCCCAAAAGTCTCCCGCCGCCCAGCAGCGGGGCCAGCACAAGGACGACGCCGTCGTCGCGCCCTCCCCGGCGCCGAGGACTAATAGCGAGCGCCGGGAGACCCCGGAAGAGAGGCCCAACAACATCCGCAACCTGCTTCCGCAGGTCCCGCGTGGCGGGGACAGCTCGCCGCAGTCCTCCGGCGCCGAGGACTGCGTCGACGTGGGCAGCGTCGCCTCTTCGGGCCAGGAGCAGATAATCAGAACCCAGCCGAAGCACGCGGAGCTGAGCCCGGACGAGCTGAAGCCTCTGAGCGACGCGTCCTCCGGCGTCGCGGTCAGGCTCCCCGGACTCCCCGGCGGCGGCAGCCACCTCGCTGACCGGTGCGAGGGCTGCGGCCGGTGCCGGTGTGCGCGCTGCGCCCGGCCGCGCGCGCTGCCCTCCTGCTGGCTGTGCGGCCGCCGCTGCGTGTGCTCCGCCGACACGGCGCTGGACTACGGCACGTGCGCGTGCTGCGTCAAGGGCCTCTTCTACCACTGCTCCAGCGACGACGAGGACACGTGCGCCGACAAGCCCTTCTCGTGCGCGCAGTCGCACTGCTGCGTCCGCTGGGCCGCCGTGTCGCTGCTAGCCCTCATCCTCCCCTGCCTCTTCTGCTACCTCCCGGCCAAGGGCTGCCTGGCGGCGTGCCAGGGCTGCTACGGCTGCGTCGCCCGGCAAGGGTGCAGGTGCGAGGGCGCGCACACGGCGGTCCACCACGAGGCCGCTGACAAGCCCGCTTAGAGGAAAAAAAGAATGCTTTCCTCACGGCGGGGCGTTTGGTGTCGTAAAGAAGCTGGTCAGGAAACTATTGACTCCCAAAGCCGAGTGGATTGATTCAGGCCTGTTCGCAGGTTCGCAGTCGGGAGGTGGGTCTGGAGATCGGTGCAAGCTCCAGGGTCTTTGTTTTATTCTGACGTAGCGGATTATGGAAACGATCGGAAAAGTGGATTTCGCGAGCAGTCGCCTGTTTTAAAGGGCTGGTCTAGAGGACTCGTAAACTTGAAAGGTAAACCAAATCAAGCGCTCCACGTTTTTTATTCAACTGTATGAAAGCTACTATTGAGCTACTGCTTTGGCCAGGTCATTGTTGTCACAAGAGGACTCCCTCATTCAAGTGCCCATGCATTGTGTCTGTCGCCACCGGGCTCCCGCAAAACGGATCGCCCCTTTTTTAACATTTAATACAAATGATATGCTAAGGAGAGACTCGTACTACTAACTGTATGTAAAATAGTAATTTGAAAAACAAAAAAAAGTATGTACATTAGAAAATGAGTTTCTGAGAGATGTTTTATTTTTGTATATATATAATACTTCAACTGTGAAAACATGTTTTTTCCGCCACACCGCAGGCACCTTGATGATGAATCCTACACATGTATGTGATCTATTATACAGTACTTTAACATGTATACAATGTTGTACATTCACTGGAATGTCTCTCAATCATTTTTGTGTGTAATTTACAAAAAGGCAAAAAAATCTTATCCCTTCTTCTTCTACTTGTGTAAAATTGTACAGTGACCATTATCAGAAAGTCTTTATTTTCTAATTTCAACATTGTCTAGTGTAAAGTTTAAAAAAAACAAAACAAGATCTATATTTATTTGAAGGTTTATTATTTTATAATGAAAAAGCAATATATATTTATTTTGAGAAATGCCTCGTTTATGCGCCCCCCCGCCCCCCCCCCCCCCCCCCCGCCGGGCTGCAGTGTGGCTTGTTTGCTGCATAGAGCCGGGGGGGGGGGGGGGGGGGGGAGAGGAGGCCTTGTAATAAGACTGTCACCGCTGGATTGAATAGTTCACTATGAATTAGAACAGTGGTTCTCAACCTGTTTGGTCGGGACCCCCAAGAGGGGTCCCCAAATTATTTCCGGGGGGTCCCCAGATGTTTAGCTTAATGTTAACATTCTTTTCTCGCTCGTCAGTAAGCAGACCAACATACTATAAGTGTATAGAGGGTATATCTGCACATTTCTAAAGTGACAATTTAAGGACTTTTTAATACCTCTAAAATGACAAATTAAACATGGGCCAAATTGTCAAATATTAGAGGCAGACATTGTGAAAATAGCCGATCTACATGCTCACAACGCCTCGCGTTGCGAGCCGTTGTGAGCATGTAGATCTCACAATAGAACTGGTTTATACAAAATGTAACGCCTCAACTCTTAGTGCTCGTCAGGGTGGGAGGGGTCCCCAGTTCAAATATGATTCTTTTGGGGGTCCCGGCCCGAAAAGGTTGAGAGCCACTGAATTAGAAGACAAATATATATTAACGTTTGAAATTAAACCACCTCCAAGTCTGACCGTTTCCTTTTTTTTCCCTCTCTCTCTCTCTCTTCCTGTTTATTTCTGCATACCAGGGTTTGCTACGTCCAATACTTTGGACAGAATCTATATTTAGCCGCGTGCTGAGGTCACTGAAGAACTAGTTCCTATGTAAGGGCTGGTGAACCAATCAAGGCTGCTTGCACACGTCCTCAGTCATGCAATGAATAGTGGAAGACAGCCAAGCTCGCAAAACATGTCACATGGCAATGCGTTGAGCTTGTAGATCGGCTATTTCCTGCAAAAAAACAAAACTGAATTTACAGCTTTTTTGACAATTTCAATATAATGACATGACAGGCTGTGTATTCTCTCTCAGAAAGCGATTTAGCAGAGTTTTATTGAAAAAAAAGAAAAGATAATGCATTTTTTTCATGTCTTTTTGTGAGATACATACTCTCAGAAAGCGATGCAGCAGAGTTTTATTGTAAAAGAAAGAAGAAATTGATTTCATGCCTTTTTTGTGAGATACATGTGGAAACAAGAAAGAAGTCCTATCAGGCCCCTGCACACACAGACATCAAAGGGGGCTTGAGCCCCTGCCCTTTTATCCGTCTGTAAAAAAAGTGCCCTCTCCAGACCGTGAGTGCAGTTTTTACTATGGTGAAAGAAACGCAAATGTCCTCTTTCCATGCCATATACCCGAAGGCAGCATTCAATAGAATTGTCTTGTCCAAACTCTCCTGAACTTGAATGCAGCATCTTATGTTGAAATAATTGCCCTCTCTGTGTAGAAATCTCCATTATTGACTTGATAATCCTTAGTTCAAAGGATAGCCGACCTCCAAGCTCGTGAGCATGGAGGTCTGCTATTTTCAATATTTTCACCAAAAGGCCCTTTTAGAAATGTCAGCCCCTGCCTCTCTAACATTCTCTGAACGTTCCTGCGATGCAGCAAGGTTTTATTGTAAAACAAAAAGAAGAAATGTAATTTTTTTTGTCATGCCTTTTTTGTGAGATACATGTGGAAAGAAGTTCTCTCAGAGCAGGAGGTAGCTTGTTGATGAGCTTCTCGAGTTCCGTAAAAGGCCCCCGCACTGCTCTGTCTGAAACCAGATCACACGCACTTTACAGACAACGCCACCTTTTCACATCGCCCCGTTTCTGCCATTTAAGCCCGATTTAACTCAGCTAAGCACGGAAGAGGTGTAGGGGGGGGGGGGGGCTTCAAAAGTGTGTGTGCCCCCATCTCTTTTATAATCGTATAACAACTCGAGCGAGAGCTCGTGTTTTTTGCAAGAATGTAAAGTGCATTCGCCTAAGCCTGTTATTACACCCCCTGGATCAGTTTCAAGTTCATTTTATACACCTTCCTTTTAGACTCCGGCAGATACCAGGCCGTTTTTACATGTTTTTTTTTTCCTTTTCTTTTTTTCTCTCTCTCTTTCTTTCTCTCTCTCTCTCTCTCGCTCTCTCTCTCTCTCTCTCACCCCTTTTTTTTTGTTATCAAAGGTTGTGTTCAGGAATTCCTGGGTTTTGAATGTCGCTGCAGGCGAGCCGGTATGAAACATAAGCCCTGACACTTGTTGACAGCATGCGGACGTGTTTGCAGCGCCGGTATGCGTTCGGCGGCCGTGATTGACGGGCCGAGGCCCAACCTGCACTCACTTGTTTGTTATTCATCTCCGGGTGCTTTTGAGTGACGGCTTCATGCTTTTTTTTCCAGCCTCTGCTTGGATCAACTTTCACCCATATCATAGTTGTGTAAAGGAGAGCGGAGGGGAAACACGAGTGGGGGTCGGGATAAGAATCCCATTAAGCCCGAGTTACACTTTTGTCGCACGTCGGTGCCGCGCGTCAGAGACAGGCGATTTAGGAACGTAGACGTGCTACTTCCGCTGCGCAATACCGTCGCACGGCGGAGCATAAACACTGTAAGGCTTTTAGAGTCGAGAGAGACAGAGAGTGAGTCGATCTTGTGCGTGTAATATTTTTTTCATTCTAAGGGGGGGGCCATCCCCCCTTAGCTTTATTGTCTCACATGTGAATGAAGAGAGAGAGAGAGAGAGAGAGAGAGAGAGAGAGACAGAGACAGAGAGAGAGAGACAGAGACAGAGAGACACAGAGACAGAAAGGCAGTTGGGGGGCTGGTTGTTAGGAAGAGGGGAACCGCAACGGGTTAAAAGCATCACTTTGAATGACAAAGACCCAACAGTTTACCCCCCCAACCCCCTGTATTCAGCCCAGCATGCATTCATCCTGTTTTCAATGGTCACAGGAGTGTGTGTGTGTGTGTGTGTGTGTGTGTGTGTGTGTGTGTGTGTGTGTGTGTGTGTGTGTGTGTGTGTGTGTGTGTGTGTGTGTGTGTTATTCTGGCTCCCCCAAAACCTCCTCTCGACTACCTGCTCCTGCTTGGTATTCCAACAGGGTGTTGGGTTAGAGGGATGAAACTACATAAGAAGCAGAAGAGAGGTGTATTTTTCATACATTTAAGAACGTCTGCTAAATGCCTAGATTGTAAACTACTGGAACTCATAAAATGCCACAGTCTCGTAGTAAACCAGTATCATACATATCCTGAAACTGGAGACGTAAGCCTACCGATATTCAGTGATTGTGTCTAATGATCAAAACGAGAACATTATAATGGTGTAAAAAAATCTATAAAAAACTAAACATTTCCACGCTGTAAGGCCAGTAAGGGACAAGATGACCCCCGGCCACTTTCATTATCACTGAATACACCTTTAAGGGCATAAATCTGGGCTTGAGGGGGACGAAATAAGAACAATACATGCATCCGCTCAAACTTACACCGTTAACTCATATGCTGCCAAAAAAATACCCTTTGTACCCCCTTCCCTGCCATGCCCGAGGAACCCGAAGATTTAATAAACTTAATTAAAAAACATTTTTTTTATCGAAGCGGAACTAAAATAGGCCGGAACTAATGCTCCGTGATCGGTTTCTACACGGACACATTATTGAGCGGACCACTTAACATTGAGACCCTAAACCGGAAGCGGATGGCCCGTCCTCTATTTTGGCCCGTTAGCTTTCTGTATAAACACCACGGCTTACAGATGGAGAACGGATTGATCAATTTTCAAAATTTCAACGGATTTGAGAAGCTGATGGAATACGTGAACACACGATGCATAGCAGTGTCCGATCGCGCACGATGGGAATTGGATGAGCGCCCGCGTTAACAGGTAGGAGAAGCCAGCAGTGAAAGACATAGAAAAATCTTCGGGCTCCTCGGCCGTAAACTACGAATGAGTTAAAAACCTGCAAATTTTAGACAGTGCACAGCAGTGGTTTCCAAATTTTTCAGGTCGATACCCAAAAGAGAGAATAGACGTTTGCCCGGGACCCAAAACTAGTGAAAACAGCAGATCTACAAGCTAACAGCGCGTCACTTCATGCAGCAGGCTGGTAGATCAGCTGTGTCTACTACTTCTAAATCACTTGTTTTCTAATTTATGGAATTTCTTAGATTTTTCTTTTATTAATTCATTAAAATCATATTTCTTTTTATTCGTGAAAATCTTAGCCTTTGGGGAGAATGTTTTTTGAAAATGCTTTGACAAAATGTAGGAAACCAGAAGTTAAGGGGGCAATAAAAATGTGTGTGCGACCCACGATGTGAGCTTGCAGATCTTCTATTTTTGAAAAATCTTGAAAACGTGTGCAAGTCTTTGAATGTGTGAAATATTGAATATTTGAAAGCTTGTATATCTGCTATTTTTCAATAGCTAAAATATAAACTAATTCCATGTCTTAAAGAGGTGGTGCCATGATTCCCCCCCCCCCCCCCCCCCCCAAAACATGATTATCAGGTATTATGATTATACTAGGAGGAAGATTTTTTTCCAAAAAAGTATACAGAAATAGTTAAAATTGGGTTTTATGTGGCCACACCCCCAGTTCATTAAGTATGCATGGATGTCATGGTGGGTGGTGACCCAGCTAAAGTTAGCCACACCCCACAGTGTTGGGTGAATGGTAATTAGGGGAGGAGTTGATTCTGTGATGTAAAAGTATCTGTGTTTTTTAACTGACACTTTTGACCACAAGGTGGCAGCCTCCAAGAGAAAACAAACAAATACCAAGAGAATACATAATTGCTCATAAAAACCACACCAGGGGGTCCAATGATGTACTTTCAACCTCCTAGACACATGAAAAACAGAAAAAGTACAAAACTATGGCACCACCTCTTTAAAGGGATATACCGTTAAGCACAATATAGTTCAAATGTTTTATTACTGGGCACAAGCCCTTTAGCACACTCTGTGGAAATGCACTCGGTCCAACCCCTGTTTCCCCTTGGGTCATTTGAGTTTCCCCGTGTTCTGTTCATAAGACCGTACAAATGATGGGTTTCACAACAACATTGCCAAAGCAAAAGTGGAGAGCTGATAAGTACCAAGCATCTTATATATACATTCCTCTAAGAGCCGCATCCCACTTCCAAGCCCATTCACACCCACTTCACATCCACCTCAACTCATAGCTAGATCAGATGTAGATCAGATGTATGTCGGTAGAACTCACGGAATACCGCCCTAACTCTATCATTGGCCCCCCGTTGCCATGGTGACCGGTGACCGCCGTCCATTGGCTCGTATTCCCAGCTATGGGACCGGCGGATCCAATTTCAACCGAGGGGGGCGTAGCCAGAACACACACACACACACACACACACACACACACACAAAAATAGCTAATAGTTAGCTCACAACTTTCCACTTTTCTCTTTCACCTCAATCGCAGTAACATCCGTATACACCACGTCATCGCATCACCATTTTTTTTTTCAAAACTTTTTTTTTCCATTTTTTTTTCTTCAAAATCTTTTTTTCTCAAAAACTTTTTTTTTCTCAAAAAAATTTTTTTTTTCTCAAAAGATTTTTTTTCTCAAAAAACTTTTTTTTTTCTCAAAAAACTTTTTTTCTCTCAAAAATATTTGGCCATTACACACCACACTGCCGCAACATGGCGGTGAGGGCCGTGCAGCGGCCTGAACTCTAGACTTTCGGGCCGCAAACTTCTAGTAGTAATACATAAGGACCGCAGGTCTACACTAGAAACGGAGGGGGAGAAAGATTTCTTCCGTTTGGTCCGTTTGGTGTCCATTTGGTGTCCGTTCTTTCTCCCTGTCCATAGGCTAGCGGACAACTCCCAACCCGACGTATTAAAACCGATTAAAACGTACGTACGCCTGAACTACCCTTGGCGAACTTTTGTCAACCGTGGGGGCAGTAGTGAGGAAAATAACGTTTCCTCTGCAAAAAGAGTGGAAAGATGTCGTTCTTCAACGTCTGTAAAATATCAACCATACCTCTATGGTACAAACATGGAAAGCTCCGTGGCGTACACAGCCTGGGTGCCAACCAGTGTTGCCAGATGGGAAATGTTGAATTATCGTACCGGAGGCTTGAAATTATCGTATTTGACACAAAACTATCGTACACAGCCAAAAAGAGAGAAATCACCTGTGTAAATAAGTAATTTCACCCAACAAATTTGGATTCAGTGGAAGAAACAACCTGGTTTGAGACTCCTGTGTCACCAAAACGCATCGCATATGCTGCGTGGAGACAGGAAACGTCCTGGAGCTTACGCAAATAAAAGCCTGGAACTGGACTGGAAAGACGCGACCAGTGTTTTTAATGCCTACAAGTACAGATCTAGGGTCAGTTTCCGGACTTTGGATTTTGAGAAGCCAAACTGGATCCCGGATCAACAGCCAGGGAATCTAGTAAATTCACTCTGTTTTTGGCAAAATGCCGAAATTATCGTACATTTGGGCATTTTTTGGAATTATTGATCGTACATCGTACAGAGGGTCAAATTATCGTACAAATACGATAATTATCGTACATCTGCCAACACTGGTGCCAACACAGTGAGATACAGAGAGAGAGAGAGAGGGAGAGAAAGCATGCAGGACAGGAGGAAACATAAGTAACACAAGAATGTGCAAAAAAAGGGCTGTCCTGTCCGACCAGGGGTGTCACAAGGAGGGGGGAAAGTGGGACTGAGTTACTAGGGCCCAAGGTGGAGGGGCCTTAATTATGTTATACTTTAGCTATTGACAAATAGCAGATATACAAGCTCGCAGCCTGCGAGCTTGTAGATCTGCTATTTTTGAAAAGTTGTGAAAATGTGTGCGAATCTTTGAATATATCTATTTTTTCAAGCAAACTCAAATCTTGCTTCTGGGGGGTCCCTGGAACAAAATATTTTGTGATGGGGGTCCGTGGCCAAATAAATATCATTTTGGGGGTCCTTCACATGAAAAAGTTTGAGCACCACTGACATAGAAACAATAGGTTTTTCTCAACAAAAAAAAAACCTTAGAAGGATTTGAAATATTCAAAGACTCGCATTATACATTTTCACAATTTTTCAAAAATAGCAGATCTACAAGCTCGCAGCGCGGCACTCGGTGCCGCGCTGTGAGCTTGTATATCTGCTATTTTTCAATAGTTAAAGTACCCAGCTGGGGCCCAGAATTTGGTTGCGACACCCCTGTGTCCTCCTGATGTCCGACCACCGGACGGACGGTCCCAGCAGCCATGCAGCAGTGACTTGGCAGCGGAGAGGGGGTTGAGGGGGAGGGGGGGAGGGTCCTCTTTGTTGGTTTTAGCTGCCGTGGCCCCCCTGTGGTTCAGCGCGGGGGTTTGGGGGGGCCCCATTCACCCTGCTCACCAAGGCAGAACAGCGGCACAGGAAGACAGGAAGGAAGCCAGGGCTATTCTTCACATGGAAGCATTGTCTCTGTCTGTCTGAGCGCCGGGCTTAAGCAATCAAACAGTGCCGTGTGTGTGTGTGTGTGTGCGTGCAACCGTGTGTGCGTGCGTGTGCATGTATTGCTATGCTTGTGAGGACCAGTGGTGTGTTAAGTAACTGAGTACATTTACTTAAGTACAGTACTTAAGTACAGTTTTGAGGTACTTTATTGTTCTTTATTTGAGTACTTCCAATTTCTAATACTTTTACTCCACTACAGCTGAGATCCAAATATTGTACATTTACGCCACTACATTTATTTGAAAACTTTAGTTGAAATATAATATTACTAGTAAGACTCCTCGGGGCGACAAGGGACCATGTCATGAGGGACCGCGCCATGTCTTGGCCATCTGGCCAGTGATCTATATCGGAACAGTTACCCATAATATGGAGACCCCTGTTACCCATATATGGAGATACTTTGGTGTGGGTGCAGGTAATTAAAAATGTACTTGACACTGGGTGAAAATGGGTTACAAAATCGTGGGATAAAGATTTAAGGAAAAACAATTAAATATACTTTTTCACTTTTTCTGTGATGCTCCTATAGCAGCTTTATGCTGTATGCAGAATATGGACTGTGGAGCCTATGGGAAAGTAAAGTAGAGCAGTTGAAGGGCTTCTGAGGACGTGTGCATAAGTGAAAACTGGTACAATACATTGTTGTAAAGTGGGCATGCACATGCATGTTATAGAGGGGGCATAAGTTACTAGCCTGGGTGCCAGCCTGCTCGCTCCGTTCCGCCATTTGTTTTGTCACTCATAGCATCACAGTCTGGAAAGCCTCGTATCTCCAAGATTTAGCCTCTCACACCTAAAATGTAGAATATTTTGCTGTGTCCACAATTCACACAGTAAAAAAGAAAAGTGTAAAAATGTACCCATTAATTCTGAAGGTGTGACCCTTTTTTCTCTCTCTTAAATGAATACACCAGATTTTAGAAGTATACACAATTACCTTTGTTTTCATGTCTGCATGCAAAACTGAGTGTCCAGATTGGTTTACTAAAACACCTCGAAATTCAATTTTCTTTAATTTCATGTGAACGTTTTTCGGTGCAATGGTTTAATTGAATGATGCTAACAACTTTCGACCTGGCCGGCCTATTCCTACAAAACTCACAATGTGGCGCATTTTGCTATTTTTGGAAATAGGGTGTAAGTGGTTAATGTGTTTTGCATGCTAGCTCAGTTTACGTTGTTGCTTTGGAGAAGAGAGAGAGAGAGAGAGAGAGAGAGAGCGATACAAAAGATGACTTGCAGAGAACTCTGAACTCAAACATTTCAAATTACCCCAAATATGTGGCACAGGGCCGCCGTGAGAATGTCAGAGACACAGAGGTGATATATAAACTTCCTGCTAAGCATGCCCCGAGGCGCCTTCTCTTCACTCCACTCTTTGTTGTGGTGTGTTGACTTCCTGTGAGAAGAATGAAGGCTGTCACTATGGCTCCTGCTGTACCCTTTTAGAAGCAAGCAAAGTGAACACCCTTTGATTCTTCCCCTATACACGGCACGGAGCCCTCATTACCATTCCCCCGTGGTCAAAAAAATAGAAAAGAAAAAGAAAAGAAAAAACATATTATATAGCAGTGGTTCTCAACCTTTTCAGGCCGTGACCCCCAAAATAATCATGTAATGCCTCAAGAGTTGAGGTATTACATATTATAACACGGTTCTATTGTGCAAATAGCAGATCTACATGCTCACGTGAGCATGTAGATCTGCTATTTGCACAATTTCCACCTCTAATATTTGCCACTTTGGACAATGTTTAATTCGTCATTTTAGAGGTATTAAAAGTTCCTTAAACTGTCACTTTAGAAATGTGCAGATAGCCTCTATACACTTAAACTTTATGTTGGTTTGTTTACTGTTGAGTGAGAAAACAATGTTCCTCATTAAGTTAATCATCTGGGGACCCCCCACAGTCATTTTCAGGTTGAGAACCATTGCCCTACAAGACACAGAGCCCTCATTACCATTCCCCTTGGTCAAAAAAATAGAAAAGAAAAAAAAAAACATTCAGCCAGTGTTTCCATGTTTTCTTCTTCTTAAACAGTAACCTCGGTTAAAATCTTCTGTTTTGCGTTTGTTTTCATGAATAGGCAATGATGGACCAAGTAGCCCTATTCTAGGGGGTGGCGAACATTCGGCTAAAATTCCATTCTACAAGAGGTGTGAACTTGTAGACAAGCTATTTTCCCCTCGAAGAGATTTGGTGTAGACTAGAGCAGTGTTTCTCAAAGTGGAATCCAGGGACTCCGTAGGTTCCTTTAGAGGGGTCTTACAAGTCTGTTACTCTGACAGTATACAAATGGAACATTTGCATTTGTACACTGTCAGAGTTAAGGGCAGACCTTGAAATGTAAAAGTTTGAGAAACACTGGACTAGAGTGAACAAATAAAATAAAATAGGGGGCCTAGTACAGAGTCAAATAATAATTATACAAGCCTACGGTTCAAGTGGTTAGAAATCACATTTTGCATACTTGCATGACTTGCACATTTTGATTACAGTCACAAACTTGCAGGCTGTTAGCATCAGCTTTAGGCGATCGTGTACAGAAGATACGATCAAACCATGCAGAGACCACATAGTATACGCAGGTGCAAAGAAAACAACCACACCACCATATCTCTCTAATTTTCCTATGTGGGCGGTGGAGCCAGAATTGGGTTGAAACTGGTAATCAAAGTACACCCCGCCCCACGTGGCTGTGGCTTTCCTTTCCATTACATGTGTCCTCTCCAACCGCCGAACATGCACTCACAGCTCTTAACCCATAACTCCAAAATGTCACTAGCAGTTCAGCGACGTGCAGAGAATGTTATAGAGGCAGGGGCTGACATCTCTAAAAGGGCCTTTTGGTGGAAATATTGAAAATAGCCGACCTCCAAGCTCACAACGCGTCGTGCTGCGACGCGTTGTGAGCTTGGAGGTCGGCTATTTTCGGTGCGTGATGATACCACACCGAACTATAAGCATAATCGAGTCGATACTGGAGATGTGGCGTAATGGCATGGAATTCTACACAGAGAGGGCGATTCTTTCAACATGACGCCGCATTCAAGTTCAGGAGAGTTTGGACAAGGCAATTCTATTGAATGCTGCCTTCAGGTATGGCATGGAAAGAGGGGCATTTGCGTTTCTTTCACCATAGTAAAAACTGCATTCATGGTCTGGAGAGGGCACTTTTTACAGACGGATAAAAGGGCAGGGGCTCAATCCCCCTTTGATGTGTGCACGTGCCTGCTGCAGATGCCGGAGGTTGGATCGCTCCATCAACTGCAGGAGGAATAATGAAGCAAAAGTGCAACAGTTTAATTCGGTGATACTACAAAGAAAGACACTAAACTAGCTAACTAACAAACTGACCTCTCCCATATGAAAATGCTGACATATTTAGCCACACTTGCCAACATCAAAAATGTACCTGACAAACAATATACAGTGCAAACATTCTGAGTGTGTGTGTGTGTGTGTGTGTGTGTGTGTGTGTGTGTGTGTGTGTGTGTGTGTGGGTGTGTGTGGGTGCGTGTGTGGGTGCGTGCGTGCCGCGCACACTTGCGTGCAGCTAGCAGTTATGTTTTGCACTGAAACTTAGAAACATATTTCATATTCTTTTCAGCGATTTTCCTCATTTTCCAGCAGCAAATTGAGCAGAGCAGGTGTGAGCGAGCACAGTGACGACCGGCGTGCGCAAGGCGGGGTCGTTTGCTCGTGCATGTTGTGCATGAAATCTGCAGATTATCGTGATGAATTACCAGTGGGGAGCACAGGGGGAGAAAGGGCTACACAATCCCACAAGAAGCAGGAGGGTCGGCAAATAATGATTCCAATATCAGTCATTTTAACCACTTGAACCAAGGCCAAGAATAGGAACTCTGTATAGAGAGGGTTTAAGTGGTTAATGAATATTCTGGTCGTAATTTCTCAAAACAAAGGGGGTGAAGTAAAGAACGCTTCAATGTTAATGTGCATACCAAACGGTACGGCCTTTACGGATGCACTTCTAGAAAGCTCTAACAGGGTCAAACCCGGTGTGGTGTGGAGAGGGTGTATGTGCGTGTCACATCATCATCATCCTACCCGGAAGTTATGCAGGAACGCCTACTGAGTGGCAAAAAACTACTTTCAGGTCTTGACAGCCCATACATCCAAACAGAAAAGTCCTATCTGATTGCATTACACGATGTCAAACTCACTTTGCCACTCGATTTGCCACTCGATTTGCCATTCACTTTATGCATGACCTATAGGTGCTTAGACATTTGTATGTCTGTGTGGAGACATACAACTCTTCTCAGTGAGAAGAGTGGGTGAATGTGAGATCCATTAAAGTTCAGTTTAAGTTCAGTTTGTGTGAGTGAGTGCGTGTGTGTGTGTGTGTCTGTGTGTGTGCGCGCGCGCGTGTGTGTGTGTGTGTGTGTGTGTGTGTGTGTGTGTGTGTGTGTGTGTGTGTGTGAGCGTGCCCACACTCACACATGTGCATGCATGCATGAGAGAACGACAGAGCAAAATGTAAGAAGACAGTGTCTGTGTGTACTGCTGTTCATGTATCATGTATGCATGTGCAGTCTTGTGTTTGTCTGCACACGTGCGTGCGTGCGTGCGTGTGTGTGTGTGTGTGTACGCACCCTATTCAGGCCTAAGGCTAATAACAGCACTTAACATAAATCTACCACAGGAAGCTGGCTCATCTGCACACACACACACACGCGCACGCACGCACGCACGCACGCACAGAGGAAGCTGGTGGGTTGCAGACAAGTTATTAGCCGGCTACTGGATATTTGTTGGCGACACTACGGCTGCAGAGGTCTTTACGGCTTAGAGGCCAATTGTTGTACACCCAGACACACGCACACACATGCACACATGCACGTGTGCACACACACACACACACACACACACACACACACACACACACACACGTGTGCACACTATATACTTGTGAGGACTTAGAACATTTTTAGGACAGTGATTTTACAAATCGTTATTTCTATTTTTAACCCTACAGCCTAAAGTTCACAATGTGTTCTCTGTGACATGTTGTGACTTGTGAGTCAGTAGATCGGCTAAAAAAAAACAAAAGAAAATCACAATAGCGCCGCGCTGCGAGCTGGTAGATCTGCTATTTCTTTTAAAGCATAAAATAATGTTTAAAGTGGTTCCATAAAACAGTAATTTGTTTCTGCCAGGAAAACAATGGACCTTGCAATGTATTTTTCTTAGATTCTACTATACTGCCCCACCAAGCTAAAGTGCAGTAACTATGAAAAAAGAAAGAAAAGAACAGATAAATGGGTTTAAAAGTGTTAAAACCAGTCAGCCAAACGAGATATCTGCATTTAAGTGATATCACACTAAATGCATATCTGTTCTTGAGGGAATTCTTTACCCCCGAAAATCACGAAGGCTACTTTGACCTTTGGTATAAACATATAAGTCGTGTGTCCAAAAACATAGTAAGTGCACTTTGCATGGCTTTGTTGGGCAATATACTTGTCTGGGGACATTTGTTACACATACACGCACATGTACACAGTACACACACACACACACGTAACCCAGAGAGCTTAGAGCTTGGGATTTGGTAGTTCCTGAAAGGCGGTACTGATCCCTCTGCAACAAAGTCATACACACAGACATAGAAAGAGGAATTATCAGGCTGACTGCACCACCTCGAATTTAGTCTGTGTGTGTTTGTGTGCGTGTGAGAGCGAGCATGTGCGCAGTGCACGTGTGGTCACTGTATGTTTTATGCATTGTACCGATTCAACCGGTGAACCTGTTGTGCATGATTGTGCGCACACGCGTCCACGCATGCTTTCGAACGCTGTGCGACGTGCATGGCCTGTAGAAATTGAAAGCGCATGGAATCCTGAATTATTTTTTGTTGTTTTTGAATTGGAATCCTGAAATGTAACGTTTGCATGAACGTTTCAAATGCATCTAGATATTAACCTGCAGGCCGCATTAAGTGAAGGCGCTGGGGGCCGCATGTGGCCCCCGGGCCACCACTTGCCCATGTATGGTGTATCCACAAGTTTCCGCGGGAGTTTACTGGAGACTATCGGGACCAAACTTCCGGGTTTAACAGCAGACATACAAGCTCACGTCGCGTCGCAGATGCAACCCGTTGTGAGCTTGTAAATAGGGGGTCCTCAGAGTTACTACAGGGGGTCCTCCAAATCTTTGTGTGATAGAAACTTTTGTCTCCTTTTTTTTTATTAACCGCTTTAACCCTATAGCGTCCATATTCTGAGAACTTTAGCCAAAAATAGCAGATCTACAAGCTCACAACACCTTCGTCAAAGAGCTCTGGTGTAAAGGGAAAAAGAGCAGACTAAGTACAAAGTGAAAGCTCAAGTTTAATAAGTATTGATGGTTCAAGTGGTTAAATATCTGAAAACACAAATTGACATGAATCCAGAATACACTGATGATTGTCCCTGCTTCATCTCTCTCTCAACTAAGGGGTCCCTGGCCCGAAAAGGTTGAAGACCCCTGGTGTAGATGAAGGAAAAATGCAAATACTCCATCGCGTGTGTGTTGTCTGCACCATTCAGAACAACATCGTCTGTAGCCTTCCTGTGAAACCTACACAATGGCATTACTGGGGCATTAAGCAAATATATTTGCATAACGGCGACAACAAGCGTTATCTCTTTTTACAGGGACCACAAATGGGCCTTACAGGTGAGCGGCTTCTCTCTCGTAGGTGTGTGCCGTACGTTATTCAAATGCTATTCAAAGCGGAGCGCTACCACGAGAGGTAAATTTGCGAGTCAAATCGACATGGACATACAGTAACTGAAGAGGGTGGCATATCATGAGGACGCATGCATGCAAAACACGCACGCACGCACGCACGCACGCACGCACGCACGCACGCACGCACGCACGCACACACACACACACACACACACACACACACACACACACACACACACACACACACACACACACACACACACACACACACACACACACAGCTGATCTAATCTCTCGATTACAGATTTCCGCATTACTGCAAAAGAGCGACCAAACTTTTCCTTTACAACAGCTAGCCAGATTGTAGCTGATCTGACCTAACCTTACCCCTAACATATACCGATAGTTAGGGGTCTTCAACAGGGGGTCCGCGACCCATGGGGGGTCCGCGGAGGTACTGCAGGGGGTCCGCGAAATTATTGCTAAAAAAAAAGAAAAAAAAAAAAGATTTCAAAAAATGTTTTTTTTTTTCATTTTTTTTTCATTTTTCACATTTATGTTAAAAAATAAATCATGATTCTATCCATTTTGAATAGCTTGAATACATGATTACTATGCAATTGACAGATTGTTGATATTATTGACATTGGTTCTCAGTTAATAAGGTACGGCCCACCCTGCTCGCTGTAACTTGTACATGTTTAAAATAAAAAATATGTCGTAGCCCCCCCCCCCCCACCCTACGAGGTGGTAGGGGGTCCCTGCTCCATCTCCCCATCAGTTTGGGGGTCCCCGGCCTGAAAACGTTGAAGACCCCTTAGTATATGCCCTTTGTTTGGTAAAAGAAGATACAGAACACATGTTTGTTTCATGTCGGTGTCTGGGTAACTTTTGGAACCATGTTTCTGCTCTTATGTCTCAGCTTAATGTCACATTTAGAATAGAATTGTCAAACATTATTTTGGGTCTCAGTAGTACAACATCTGGAGACATAATATTGTATCAATTTGATTTTAACAATAGCTAAACTGTCCATCTTTAAAATGTGGATAAGGTACAAGGATGATCACCAAAGGTTCTCTACAGCAGATAGGGTGTCTGTCTTTCATTCTGAATTGAAGGCAATAATTAAAATGGATCTCTTGGTGGATGAGGCAAGAGGTAATGAAGCCTGGGCAGATTTATTGTGGTTGTTGGATTAAACCCACATGGAATATTTTCTTTTGCTTTTTTAATCCTTTATCCTGCTTCCTCCTTTGTACAGTAGCTGTATATTTCCCCATCTCCTTGTATATATCCTTGTATATTATCTGGTGTGAGGTTTTTATGTATCCTTTTTATATGATGTTTTGTAATGTGCATGTCTTAAATAAAAGTAAAAAAAAATATATATATATATATATATATATATATATATATATATATATATATATATATATATATTTATGCCTTTAAAACCTAACCCCAGGCATAACAAAACAATTGGGGGACACCCAATTGTGTTCACAATTTGACATGCATCACTCGGGCCGACGTCCAACATGTGTCCTGTGTAGGTAAACACACACATACACACACACATACACACATGCACACGCATGCACACATCTGCACACATTCCCGCCGTGCCCTCTGCACATCCTCTGTGCTTTTAAGATGTCAAAAGCAGGAAAACATAAAGTCTAAACAGCTGTGCAGCACATTCTCTCTAAATTGATGGAATCGACGACCCCCTTGTCAAGGTGTGTGTGTGTGTGCGCGTGTGCATGCGTGTGCATGCGTGTGTATGCGTACGTGTGTGCATGTGAAACAGAGAGCTGAACCCAGACCAGACCTGCATGAGAGAACCGTCTCATGAGGTCATGATTCACTTCTTTTGAGTGAAAACATTACGTTTTAGATTGGAGCTGCTCAATGAATTTGTGCCGTTATATGTGTGTATACAAAGGCATTCACCAAATATTCGACTATTCGAATATCAAAGTCACTATTCGACTTTGTTCACCGAAGTCGAATATTCGCTTATTTTTATTTTTTTATTGTTTTGTCTTTAAAAATATATATATTTCTTCATGGTTTATAAAGCTTGGCGAGATAGGAAGTCATAAGAACCCTGACAAGCACTTGGAATTCTAGGTATTACATTTAATGTGACTTAATGTGACAACGCTGCGAGGCGTTGTGAGCATGTAGATCTGCTATTTTCACAATGTCCGCCTCTTGCTTACTTAATATTTGACAGTTTGGTCAGTTTGGCCAGTCCTGTCGAATATTTGACTATTCGAATACTTTGAGGTCGAATAATTCGAATACTAAAAATCACTATTCGTGAATGCCCTAGTGTATACAAAAATAAATAAATAAATAGAGAAACGGCGTCTGCCCTCTTGAACCTTTCAAAGTAGCGTATCTGCTAGGCATTATGCGCTGGCATATATGCGCTGGCCACAGGAATGGCCGCGGATCGTAGATTATAGTATGCCCTCAAAAAATAAATAATAATAATAATAATACACACCTATTTTATGCTTTAACTATTGAAACATAGCAGATATACAAGTAGATCTGCTATTTTTGAAAATGTTTGCAAATCTTTGAATATATGTATTTTTTAAGCGAACATTTGTAACTACATTTTTGCTTCTGGGGGGGGTCCCTGGAACTAAATATTTTGAGAAGGGGGTCCGTGGCCAAATAAATATCATTTTGAGGTCCTTCACATGAAAAAAGTTTGAGCACCACTGACATAGAAACATAGGTTCCTTCAAAGACTTGCACACATTTTCACAATTTTTCAAAAATAGCAGATCTACAAGATTGTAGATCTGCTATTTTTCAATAGTTAAAACACAAAATAACGCAATGAATCCTTGTACCCAGGGCCCAGAATTTGGTGCGACACCCCTGCCACCAAACATGGCCGTTTACACATGCACACATCAATGATTTCATGTGTGCCACATAAATAATAACCATTCATAGCATCTAACCTCAATCTTTTCACATTTTATTGTAACCACTACTTCCCTTCCTCTAAAAAAGAAGAAGAAAAAGAAAACAGACCATGACTAAACAAGCTGTGTAAAACCCTGCCTCTTTTTCCTCCCCCCTCCTGTTTATCTTTTGCTCCATTTATCCCCTTGTCCCAGAGCTGCACGTCTGGAACAACACACACACACCCATGTGCACACACACGCACGTGCACACAAGCACACACACACACACACACACACACACACACACACACACACACACACACACACACACACACACACACACACACACACACACACACACACACACACACACACACACACACACACAGGGGCGTCACAAGGGGTAGGAAAGTGGGACTGATGTTACCAGGGCCCAAGGTGGAGGGGCCCTAGTAACTTTGGCTATTGAAAAATAGCAGATATACAAGCTCACAGCTGCGAGCTTGTAGATCTGCTATTTTTTTGAAAAGTCATGAAAATGTGCGCAAATCTTTGAATATATGTATTTTTTAAGCGAACATTTGTAACTCAAATTTTGCTTCTGGGGGGTCCCTGGAACTAAATATTTTGAGATGGGGGTCCGTGGGCCAAATACATATCATCTTGGGGGTCCTTCACATGAAAACGTTTGAGCACCACTGACATAGAAAATAGCAGATCTACAAGCTCGCAGCGCTGCACTTGGTGCCGCGCTGTGAGCTTGTATATCTGCTATTTTTCAATGGTTAACATTCATGGGGGGCCCGCAGTGAATCCTTGTACCCAGGGCCCAGAATTTGGTGTGACGCCCCTGCACACACACACACACACACACACACACACACACACACACACACACACACACACACACACACACACACACACAGGTACAAGCCCAACGTCAGCAAATATTGACATTCCTCGGCGGATGCCACCTGGCCTGCCAGTTGACAATAATGTCCCGGCTTGTCCCTGGAAGTCACACGGCATGACACACACACGTGCACGCACACACACACACACACACACATCCTTCCTGTCTGAAGCATTTTACAGAAGGGGGACTGGATGGTGTTACCAGGCACGTGCACACAGAGACATCAAAGGGGGCTTGAGCCCCTGCCCTATTATCCTTCTGTAAAAAAAGTGCCTTCTCCAGACCATGAATGCAGTTTTTTACTATGGTGAAAGAAATGCAAATGTCCCCTTTCCATGCCATACCTGACGGCAGCATTCAAGAGAATTCCTTTGTCCAAATTCTCCTGAAATTGAACGCAGCATCTTATGTTGAAAGAATTGTCCTCTCTGCGTAGAAACCAAGCATCGAAAATAGACGACCTCCAAGCTCACAGCATGGAGGTCGTCTATTTTCAATATTTTCACCAAAAGTGCCCTTTTAGAAATTTCAGACCCCGGCTCTCTAACATTCTCTGCACGTCCCTGGGTGTTACCATGGTGTTTACTACTTTAACCATTATTTTATAATTTGGCTTTTAAAAACTAGCAGATCTACAAGCCCATAGCGCGGTATGAGCTAGTTGTGAGTTGCGTTGTGACACTCGAGCGCAGGCAAACATAAAACGACTTTTCTTTTAGTTCTACTGGATCTCTTCTCCACTAGTCCCTCCCTATTCATTTTCGTCTCGTTTTTATTTGTTGACAAAATTGACAATATATTTAGTTTCAGTCATCATAGCTTAGTGTTTGTTTAGTTCGGGAAAAGGTAAAATATTCGTCATAGTTTTAGTCGACGAAATCAACAGGGTCGTCACAAGGAGGGGGAAAGTGGGACTGAGTTACTAGGGCCCAAGGTGGAGGGGCTTTAATTATTTTATACTTTAGCTATTGAAAAATAGCAGATACAGTATACAAGCTCACAGCGTGGCACCGAGTGCCGCGCTGGCTGCGAGCTTGTAGATCTGCTACTTTTGAAAAGTCGTGAAAATGTGTGCAAATAACATTTTGCTTCTGGGGAGTCCCTGGAACTAAATATTTTGAGATGGGGGTCCGTGGCCAAATACAAATAATTTTGGGGGTCCTTGACATGAAAAAGTTTGAGCACCACTGACATAGAAACATAGGTTTAATAAAAATCACACCTGTGTGAACTGAGCGGTGGTCGGTGTGTGTGTGTGTGTGTGTGTGTGTGTGTGTGTGTGTGTGTGTGTGTGTGTGTGTGTGTGTGTCTGGCCTGAACAACAGCGCCCCTCCCTTAACATGTGTGGTCAGAAAAGGTACTGCAGGCTCTGCAGGCTACATACAGACACGGACACACACACGCACGCATACACACACGGCCACGTATAGGAGACGGTGTAACCACCGCTCAAAAAAGAGAGTGCAGTAAGTGTCTTTGAAATATTCAAAGACTTTTTTTTTTCAAGATTTTTCAAAAATAGCAGATCTACAAGCTCGCAATCTGCTACTTTTCAATAGTTAAAGCACAAAATGTGAGTGAATCCTTGTACCCAGGGCCCAGAATTTGGTGCGACACCCCTGTCTGTGTGTCTGTGAACCATCGGCATGTCAGACTGCGTGTGGAAACGGTTTACTTGGCGAATAAGCGTTCCTGATTTCTGAAACCTTGTATTCGGTCCAAGCGAACACTCGGGATTATACGAAGCATATCTCTTGCCTTGTAAACTTTGCACAAAAAATAAGCCCTACTGCCTTTCTATTCAATGGCTCCACCAGGGACGTGCTGGGCCCCTGATTCAGCCCGGGAAAAAGAGTTGCAGAGGCCCTCATTGTGCGCTATAGAGAGATCTCTCTCTATAGCGCTGCTGCTACTCAAAGATTTGCCATTTCAGATCATGACAAGTGACAAGCCAGTGGGCCAATTACTGTACATGAGTTATCATTTTAAAAATGATTTAAACTAGTGAAAACATGCACACAAAGCCTCGCACCGCGAGGCGTTGTGTGCTTGTAGATCTGCTGTTTTCACTACTTGTATGACTTGTATGATGAAGCAGGGCTTTGCTTTGCGAAAAAAATGTAGACATTTTAAACTTGGAGATACGAGGTTTCTGCCCGACAGTGACGATTTACTTTGTTGGCCGCCCCCCAAAATGGAACGAAGGCAGACATGGCCGGCCTGGACGGCCGGGAATGAACCGGCCATTCGGGAGTTGTCCCACTTTTCCCAATGGCCAGCACGTCCCTGGGCTCCACGCCATTACAACTATGATCTGTGGAATACCAGGGATTTTTTGTGGCTTAAAAAAGAGTTGGATTCTTGCCTTTGGCCACACGTCTCATTTCAGCTCTTCTTGTCGAGGCGATGCGGTCCATTTGCTTCCGTTCGACTTCAGTCAGCTTCTGTTTTCCTCGCTTCATATTTTCTTTCCCCTTAAAAACCACTTAGCTTACGGTCCCCCAGCAGTGGTGGAAAAAGGACTCCCCTTTTCTTCTACTTAAAGAACTTAGTTTTTTTTTAGAACAAGGGTTCATATTTTAGATTGTCATTAGAGAAAAGAGAAGATGAGTGTTAAAATAAAATGTTTTCATTTACTTCTTTCTATCGTTTTAGTGGTTTTAACAATTTAAATGATGACGTAAAACACATTCTTTGCTATTACTCCATCAGATTTCAGTACACATAGTCATGTGATCAAGTCCGAGCTGTCCGATATTTTAAATTCCATCCTAATTGGATAATATGGCATTTCCAATTTTTGGAAATGTGCCGCAGCTGGGGAGACAACGGACTGACCTCATGCTTCCTTCTATGCATGAGTAGACCAAGTTGCTTCTTTTCACCTGACAGTGGGGATTTCCCCAGTTTGGACGTAGCGCATGGAAGGAACACGTTATTCCAACCAGTTGTTTGGTCAGGGGGGAGGCAGTATAGAGGCAGTATAGAGACCAGGAATTACGATTATGAACGCAGCTTGCGATTACCGTGAAATTTGCCAGATATATTCCCACTAGGTCAAGGAACAAATGCCACCCTTTTCACATTTGCCTGTTATAGCGCCACCAGGACGCCTGACCTGGTGGAGGCCTGTGCTCGGAAGAGCACTGCTTCTATTTTTTTTTTTCTTTTTTTTTTTTTCCACCCACAACAAAGTGCCCACAATAGGGACTTGCTTTTGAAAGTGGTGTAAGTGACAGCTGAACTCAACCATCCTTGTCCAGTTTGCTGAAAGCCATCTTACTTTTAATTTGTGTCTGGGTGACCAGCGTATCACATCCAGGGGTTCATTTATTGTACCTTTTAACTTTTCTCAGTTCAGAGCCGACAAGCTCAGTCGGCCAGAAAAAAAAAAGAAAAACTCAAGGATACATTCTGCACTGATGACATCATCACACGGTCGAATATCGGTTCTCTAGTTTCAAGGGCGAGAACAGAATTATTATTTTCTCTGCGATGCAAGACCTACTTTCACTTCAGCTCCTGTGTGTGTGTGTGTGTGTGTGTGTGTGTGTGTGTGTGTGTGTGTGCAGGGGTGTCGCACCAAATTCTGGGCCATGGGTACAAAGATTCACTGCGGGCCCCCCCATCAATGTTCTTCATAGGGGGAGGGGGTTTAACCTATTTAGACTGGGAACACATTATTTTGTGCTTTAACTATTGAAAAATAGCAGATATACAAGCTCACAGCGCAGCACCGAGTGCCGCACTGCGAGCTTGTAGATCTGCTATTTCTGGAAAAAATTGGAAAATTTGTGCAAGTCTTTGAATATTTCAAATCCTTCTAAGGTTTTTTGAAAAACCTATGTTTCCACCCGATCACCAGTGGTGCTCAAACTTTTTCATGTGAAGGACCCCCAAAATGTATGTATTTGGCCACGGACCCCCTTCTCAACATATTTAGTTCCAAGGACCCCCCAGAAGCAAAATCTTAGTTACAAATGTTTGCTTAAAAATACCTATATCCAAAAATGTTCACACATTTTAACAACTTTTCAAAAATAGCAGATCTAGGGGCGCCCGCTGGCCTGGTGGTCAAGGCGCATACCACATACTAGGCTATGATGCCTGCTGGCGTCGCCGGTTCGATTCCCGATCCGGACGACCTTTGCCGCATGTCATTCCCCATCTCTCTCCCCATTTCCTGTCGGTCTACTGTCCTATCAATAAAGGCATAAGAAGCCCAAAAACAAATCTTTAAAAAAAAAAAAAATAGCAGATCTACAAGCTCGCAGCGCTGTGAGCTTGTAGATATTTGCTATTTTTCGATAGCTAAAGTATAAAATAGTTCCAGGCCCCTCCACCAATTGGGACCTATAGTAGTAACTCAATTTCCCCCCCTTGTGACACCCCTGTGTGTGTGTGCGCTCGCGTGGAGAGAGCTCTGACACGTGGAGTCGCGGAACTCCTGGTGAGCGACCCCCCCCCCCCCCCCCCCCCCCCCTCCGTATTTTCACAGTAAACAGCCTCTCCCCCGTCACCACGCTGCTCCTCGCTCCCCTCTGCGCCGCCTCCGAACAGTGCTCCGCTTTCAGGCCCATCACTTAAGGGCCTATTAATAATTTGACAAGTTTTCTCAAAGATTAATTACGGGGCCGAGGCACTGAGGCCGCAATTATGCAGGGTGGAGAAAACTCTGTAAACCCTACTCAAGGCTCCATTTCCCGCCCCAATTTTCCACTTATCATAATGTTGACGGGGGAGGGGAAAGAGAGCTATGTCCTCCCGTCTCTGTGATGCATAGGTCCTCATTGGCTTGGGGTGAAGAAGGGGGAAGAAAATAAACGTCGCTTATAAATAACGGAGCGCTTCGTGTAGTTTTTGCCCCCAACCCGCCAATCTGGGTTCTTGTTTTTTTTTTTTTTTTTTTTTACTATCTGGGAGACAACTTTCACCGGCTGAGACACGATCGCGATGCGCCGCACGGTGACACGTTAGCTTGTAGATCTGTTTTCGGTCCACAACATGTCGCACAGTGGTGGATAGTACATTTACTTAATAAAGTACTGTACTTTACTTGAGTATTTCCTACTTCCAATATTTGTACTTCTACTCCACTACATCTGCTGAAAGTTGGGGTCCCATTCACTTTACTATAAAGGAAAAAGATTATATCAAAAAAATAATCTGCTTTAAGTTGCATGTGATTTGACCCCTCACATGCTACTTAAAGCAGATGTTATTTATTTATTAACTTTTTCCCTGTATGGTAAAGTGAATGGGACCCCGACTTTCAGCAGCTGTCAAAAAATTCTCCTAGAGATTTTTGAATTTCAAACTCTGTTAGATGCGTTACTAGAGAACGTTACAAACACATTGGTGAAGAAATGTCTTGGTAAGTAATTTATTCCCAGATTTGACGTCATTTTGATAATATTCCCTGACTAAAGGTACTAAAGTACTGAAAACTGGAAATGCTATTGTCAAGTAAACATTCCTAAAAATTGTACCTATACACTTTACATTGTTTGTATGGTGTGCGACTGTAAAATCTCTATATTTCTACATCCCATTAGTTCGACTAAAGGCCTCTCCATACTTCGACCGAAACCGCCGTTTTCAGTCAAAAGGTCCTTTTCTACCATAAAACACAACTCACCGAACATTTCGGTCGAAGTATGGAGAGGCCTTAAGGGTTAGGGTTAGGCAAGTTTTTGTTAACTTTCACCAGGTTAGCATTCACCAGCGTTGGCAGTTTGGCATTTCACCAGGTTAGCATTCACAAGCGTCGGCAGATTAGCATTTCACCAGGTTAGCATTCACCAGTGTCAATGGGACGTCGGACAAATGTTACGTCGCAATATCGATGCGCTCCCCATGCGTGCGTGCGTGCGTGGTGAGGTTGCATGGGTGTGTGTGTGGCAGAGAGAGAGAGAGAGTACATAAGTGAGGGAGGTGGGGGGAGAAGAGTGAGTACAATGCGGTAAGTGTCCCCAATGCAGAGGCCCGCCAGAGATAAGAGCCACCTGCCTGTCCTGCTATCCCCTCGGCCAGTGGTTCTCAACCTGTGGGTCGGGACCCAGGGGTCCCCAAATTATTTTGAGGTGTCCCCTTAAATGTGCAATTACCTTAATGTGCCAACATTGTTTTCTCCCTCAACAGTAAACAAACCAACATAGAGTTTAAGTGTGTAGAGGAGGTATCTGCACATTTCTAAAGTGACAATTTAAGGCATTTTTAATACCTCTAAAATGACAAATTAAACATTGGCCAAATTGGCCAACATTGAAAATAGCCGATCTACATGCTCACAACCCCTCGCGTTGCGAGGCGTTGTGAGCATGTAGATCGGCTATTTTCACAATAGAACCGTGTTATACAAAATGTAATGCCTCAACTCTTAGTGCTCATCAGGGCTCACCATATAAAATATGATTATTTTGGGGGTGACAGCCTGAAATGGTTGAGAACCACTGCCCTAGGCCAGTGCTGGAAGAAGTACTCATAAGTAAAAGTATCAATACTGCAATGTGGATATACTCCGCAAGTGGTAGAAAAAAGTACTCACATTTTATACTTAAGTAAAAGTATCAACTCTGCAATCAGGGATGGGTATCGTTCACCTTTTTCGATACCTGGGAATCGATACGATACCCTTTTCGATTAACTTCAACACGGAAAGAGTGGTGACTCGCTGCTGCGGTAGAGCAGAGGTGATGATGATGATCACACAGTGTGGCGGAGCGGAGAGTATAGACGTTGGATAATCATCACAATAATAAACATTATAGGCTATTGTCAGCTATTTTCCACAGTAACGAGCGTAGCCTACTAAAGCAGTCATTAAACTCTCAGTAGCCCAACTGTTACAGTTGCGACCGGCCAGGGGCTCGTTCCAGAGTATCGAAACGAGGTATCGTTCGTTTTTACGTGAAGCGATACCCGATAGTATCGACGCCATGCGATCGATACCATTAAAAGTATCGCAGACGGCATCCTTATCTGCAATGCAGAAACACTCTGTTACAAATCAAAGTCCGGAATTCAAAATGTACTTTATGGCAGGTTAGCGTTCACATTTAAAAGTGCATAAACTGGATTTAACTATGAATGTGCTTAACATTGCACGCCTTCACACTCTTGTAAAATCCCTTACAGTTCCTTACTTTGACTGCACACATTGCTACACATGCCAAGTCTAACATTTGCAAACGTGCATTGTAGACTAACAGGCAGCAAGGCTACATAAACACCTCTCCAGTTAAAGCAGTCTTTTTTATGTGTTTTCTTTTCTTTTCTTTGTCTAAAAAACTTATCAATCATAGTATACAGAGTTTACCTACTACATTTTCATTCATTTATGTGTGGGTAGCAATGCACAAACGTGTGGTATTTGTGTCACATATTGCATAATAAGTAGCCTATAACACAATGATTTTATCGTCTGTACACACTTGCCAAGAGAGAGAGCGAGAGAGAGAGAGAGAGAGAGGTGAACTTTGAGCAGGACACAAAGCCTGGATTGTTCCACGTCTGTGTCTGTCCGTTGGTAACAATGAGCCGTTTATTTGCTCTGCAGCGAAAGAACTAATTAATTCCAATTTTACATTCTGACCTACAATCTCGCGGCCTCAACCCCTTTACTGCCCCGGCCCGGATCCATCCGTTATTCCATCCATCCATCCATCCATCCATCCATCCATCCATCCAGCCATCCATCCATCCATCCATCCATCCATCCAGCCATCCAGCATCTAAATCAACACAAAACAATCTGCAAACCTATTCAGTAAAAAAAAATATATATATATATATATATATATATATATTGATTCCCCTTAAAATTCAGTGCCAATGACGTCTCTTGACGTCTTTTTTTCAAAGGCGTTCTGTGCCAATGACGTCTTTTGTGTTTTTTGTATAAAAAAAAAAAAAAATCATTTCGAAAAAAAAAAAAAAAAAAAAAAAAAAAAATCACGGGTGGCACATGAACCTTGGAGCCATTTTGGCATTTGGCACAGAAACCCTATATAGGGCATCACCCCCTTTTTGTGTTAGACAGAAACTAGTTGTAGTCTACTTTCTCTCGTTTTCTTTTTTTTATGAGCGGTGAAACCGGCTCCCTATAAACAGCTACAGTATGTCCGTGGCCATGTGGATGGCCGGCGGGCGGTGTCTGTAGCCTGACAATATATTGATGACATCAGGGATCTCCATATATGGGCATAAAAGGGATTCTGTTAGAGTGGTTCCCATGACATCACAAAATATAATATATCTTATGCCCATACAAGGATATCCCTGAGTCTGAGAGGCAAAATCTCATCGAATGTTGGTCCGTGGCTCAAATGCCCAATAACTAACAGACCTCGAGCTCACAACGCTTCACACCGCGAGGCGTTGTGAGCTTGTAGATCTGCTATTTTCGGCACAGAGCTTTGTTGTAGAGGGGAAAAAGAGCAGACTAAGTACAGAGTGAAAGGTCAAGTTTTATCAAGTATTGACGGTTCAAGTGGTTAAACATCTGAAAACACAAATTGACATGAATCCAAAATACACCGATGATTGTGCTGGAAACTATATGAACGACGAAACTGTATGGAATCTATGAAAAGGTTGTGTGGGGGTCCCTGCTTCATCTCTCTCTCTCAACTAAGGGGTCCTCCTCGGCCTGAAAACGTTGAAGACCCCTAGTATTACAACAACACGTTGGGCTCACACTACTATGGTCCGGGTGGTTTTTTGTTGCTATAGCCACCAGCTGGATGTAAATACGCTGGAAATGTCAAACGGATCCTGTTGACAGTCAGACAGTCAAATGGAGCTTTGCCGTTACATCCCGTTCCTGCTTTGCATGCCAAGAGGAGATGTGGGGATGGGAGGGGGGGGAGTAATGGGAGATGCAGGGGCGTCACAAGGGGTAGGGAAGTGGGGCTGAGTTACTAGGGCCCATGGTGGAGGGGCCCTAGTAACTTTAGCTATTTAAGAATAGCAGATATACAAGCTCACAGCGTGGCACTGCTTGTAGATTTGCTATTTTTGAAAAGTCGTGAAAATGTCGTGAAAATCTTTGAATATGTATTTTCTAAGCGGAAATTTGTAACGTTGGGGGGGGGGGGGGGGTCCCTGGAACTAAATATTTTGAGATGAGGGTCCGTGGCCAAATTCATATCATCTTGGGGGTCCTTCACATGAAAACGTTTGAGCACCACTGACATGGAAATGGAAACGTAAGTTTCTTGCACACATTTTCACGATTTTTAAAAAATAGCAGATCTACAAGCTCGCAGCGCGGCACCGAGCTTGTATATCTGCTATTTTTCAATAGTTAACATTCATGGGGGGCCCGCAGTGAATCCTTGTACCCAGGGCCCAGATGTGACGCCCCTGGGGAGATTAAAAAGAGATAGAGAGAAACGCAAAGAGCAGGCGTGAGGGAGATAGAGTAGAGCAAGGGTCTTCAACAGGGGGTCCGGGACCCCTAGGGGGTCCTCAGAGTTACTACAGGGGGTCCTCCAAATCTTTGTACCGTATGATAGAAACTTTTTCTTTCTCCTTTTTTATATTAACCACTTGAACCCTAGTGTCCTTATTCTGAGAACTTTAGCCAAAAATAGCAGATCTACAAGCTCACAAGTGAGCTTGTAGATCGGCTATTTCCGGCAAAGCGTTTGGTGTAGAGGGGAAAAAGAGAAGACTAAGTACAGAGTGAAAGGTCAAGTTTTATTAAACACCTTGCAAGCCGCGGCAGAACCCTCTGAACAGAGGTAGCGCCGAAGAAATAAGCCATTTATTTACAAACATGTTTTAAAAAAACAAAGCCCACATGATAACAACACGTAATGGAGTGCTCGATACAGCGTGTATGTTCATCCTGCAGAGGTCGGCGATCTTACTTTGGCGAGGCGGAGGGGAGATCAATTCCATTCGTTTACGTGCGGCGAAGCAGGGAAAGGAGCGATAGAGAAGCGGCGCCCGAACATGATTGAGACCGCGATCCACGAACAGAGACAAAGAGCAGCCATGTTGTGTGTCCTTCTTGTCGAGTTTCAACAACGTGGAGAGTAGGAGGCCACTCCTAGCCACCCATCCATCCAGAATGTGAGTCAACGGCGCGGCCTGCTGGATACTACGAGCATCACACCCAGTCCCAGAAAATGATTGAGAGAGGATATTAACCGTTTCAGATGGCTCCAAAATGACACAGAGAAGAATGGCCGATGTTTCTTTTTTTGATTATTATCATTTATATCAAAAGTCCGGGAATAGACGTGTGGCTGATTGGACCAAGTAGGAAGTCCGAGGGAGTACGGCCAGGCTTAGAAGGTGTTAAGTATTGACGGTTCAAGTGGTTAAATGTCTGAAAACACAAATTGACATGAATCCAAAATACACTGATGATTGTGCTGTCAAACGATGAAACTATATGGAATCTATGAACAGGTCATCTCTCTCTCTCAACTAAGGGGTCCCTGGCCTGAAAACGTTGAAGACCCCTGGAGTAGAGAGAGAGCGAAAGAGGAGTGGGGGACAGAAGAGACAGAGTAAAAAAGACAGGAAGAAAAAGACGGGGGGCATTAAATGGGGGGAGGGTGGTGGGGGGGGGTCGGTCGGGCCCCTGGTTAGGGGATTGGAGGGCAGGGATGGGGTGGATGATGGTGGGGGTGTTTGGGGGGGGGGGGGGGGGGGGGGTGAAATGAAGAACAGAGAGTGCTTTGTCGATGGCAACGGCAAACTCCACTGCAATCATTTGCTGCGCTCATTCCACGGCCTAACGCCGGAGAAAGTGTATGTGTCTGTGAATGTGCGCGTGCGTGTGTGTGTGTGTGTGTGTGTGTGTGTGTGTGTGTGTGTGTGAGATCTTTTTGCCCTCCGTCTCCGTTTGTTTATTGGCGCGCATGTGTGTGGGTTTTGGGGATGGGACGATAAGCGATATTATCGTAAATCGTGATAAAAAACACTCACGATAATCGTATTGTGGAGATTTAATTTATCGTGATATCGTCCTCCGTCATGCACTGGGATCAATTCACCTTTTATTTGCCGAGCTGCATATCCAGTACCACTTAAACCCTCTATAATTAAAAAGGTACTTATAATATACATACTTGATACGATCCTTTTTTCACTCTATCAAATGTCTTTGCCAAAAAATAGCCGATCTACAAGCTCACGACGCGTCACAACGTGACGCGTTGTGAGCTTGAAGATCGGCTATTTTTTTGGCAAATGTTCCACCCCAGGATAATGGAATTTGATTATCGTGATAATATCGTAAATCGTGATTTCTTTTGTCACAATAATCGTAATATGAGATTTTCATATCGTCACATCCCTAGCCGCACTAATATTCTGCACATGTAGTGTGCCTCTTCAGAGAAACACGGATGCATGTGCACGCCACACACACACACACACACACACACACACACACACACACACACACACACACACACACACACACACACACACACACACACACACACACACACACACAGGCGCTACAGGATATTGGGTTGGTCGGAGGAGGCAGTAACACGAAGCTCGACTTGGCACAAGGTGGACTCTAGATCCTTGATAAGTAACTTCCTCTTTTGCAACGGGGAGGATTGTGGGAAGGCCAACATAAACAAGATTATACGCGGCATTTCTCATGCTAACACAGAATAGTGGCATTGGAGCCCTTCTTTGGCAGAGGGCCCATTACAGACCGAGGACATTTTGAGGCAATAAATATGCAATTTCCACCAACATTTTCTGACTGAGGGGTATATTGACCGTGGCCCGAGTATGACGTGAGAGACGAATTCATGCTCTCTGTGAGAACATAAGGCCAATTGGGTATGGCGCTCGCCCAGGTGATTCTTATCAGATCTGATATGTCGGCTTCGCGGCTGTATGTTATTTCCGCATGGCCGTATGTAGCACATACAAAAAACTATATTTTTGGACACGGCTGTCGCACAATGTGACGTCTCATTCCACTTATGCGTCAAATCGCAAGAAACAATCTCGCTCCCGGCCATATTTGACTCCAAGAAAACACAGCTAACAGGGAAAATAAGCTGTCACCAGGGGCGTCACAAGGGGGGAGGATAAGTGGGACTGAGTTACTAGGGCCCAAGGTGGAGGGGGCCTTAATTATTTTATACTTTAGGTATTGAAAAATAGTAGATATACAAGCTCACATAGATCTGCTATTTTTGAAAAGTCGTGAAAATGTGTGAAAATCTTTGAATATATGTTTTTTAAGCAAACATTTGTAACTCAAATTTTGCTCCCTGGAACTAAATATTTTGAGATGTGGGTCCGTGGCCAAATGCCTACATATCAATTTGGGGGTTCTTGACATGAAAAAGCACCACTGACATAGAAACGTTTTTTTCAAAAAAGATTTGAAATATTCAATGACTTGCACAAATTTTCACGATTTTTCAAAAATAGCATATCTACAAGCTCGCAGCGCTGGGAGCTTGTAGATCTGCTATTTTTCAATAGTTAAAGCACAAAATGTGAGTGGATCCTTGTACCCAGGGACCAGAATTTGGTGCGACACCCCACAAGGATCATTTTCCTTGAGAGACACTTACACACCGCTGCCGAGAGGATCTCGAGGGCGCTTTAAGCCGTGACGAAAGGGCCTTCCAGTTACTGTTTGCACGGAACTAAGTAAGCATCGGCCTGTGTGTGCTCAGAATGTGTCTGCTAGGGATTCAAATGTGCACCTGCAATGCAGCAGTGGAAAGTAACGCAGTAAATGTACTCGAGTACCGTACTTAAGTGCAGTTTTGAGGTGCAGTTTTGAGGTGTTCTTCTCTTACTTTACTGGAGTGCTTCCCATTTTCAATAGTTTTACTTCTACTCCACTACATCTCAGAGGACAGTATTGCACTTTTACTCCACTCCACTTATTTGAATTCTTGAGTTACTAAGTTTCTTTGTAGGTTTTAATTAAACATGCATTAACCACTTCATTTGTATCGTATATACGCTGTTTATGTGGCTGCTGCTGGGGACAGCCATACGGTCCCCGACCACGGGACTGTTCTCTGACTCAGTGGTGGAAAAGGTACTCAATAAAAGAATCAATACTGGGATGTAGAATACTCTGTTACAAGTAAACGTTCGGAATTCAAAATGTACTTGAGTAAAAGTCGTATGGGGCCGCGCTCCTGGGCGCTACTCTCCCTCTGCCAACCTGGGGAGAGCCCTGAACTGAGCTCATGCTTCACTTCAATGCAAACTAAGCAGGCCGCTTCTTATCACCTGACATGGGGGAAGTTTCCCCGGGTAGGACGTGGCGCGTGAACACGGAACACGTTATTCCAACCCAGCCACGATTAATGATGTTAATGATGTTTTTGTGAGGTTACCTACCCAGCCAGCACGCCCACATGGGTCCCGCATGGGTACAGGGTGGGCTTCCCTACATGGGCCCCATGTGGGAATGTCCGCGGTTTCCACAAGGGTCCCTCGTGGGTTAGCCCACGTGGGCTCAACGTGGGTTCTACATGGGCCCTGGGTTGGCCCCACCTCGGCTAATTTATATGGGACCCAGGTGGGAACCACTTGGGCTAGCCCACGTGGGCTCAACGTGGGTTCTACATGGGCGCTGGGTGGGCCCCACCTCGGCAAATTTATATGGGACCCATGTGGGAACCGCCTGGGCTAGCCCACGTGGGTTCTATGTGGGAATGTCCGCGGTTTCCACAAGGGTCCCTCGTGGGTTAGCCCACGTGGGCTCTGTGTGGGTTCTATATGGGCCCTGGTTGGGCCCCACCTCGGCTAATTTATATGGGACCCAGGTGGGAACCACTTGGGCTAGCCCACGTGGGCTCAACGTGGGTTCTACATGGGTCCTGGGTGGGCCCCACCTCGGCAAATTTATATGGGACCCAAATGGGAACCACTTGGGCTAGCCCACGTGGGATCAACGTGGGTTCTGCAGGGGCCCTGGGTGGGCCCCACATCGGCAAATTTATATGGGACCCAAGTGGGAACCACTTGGGCTAGCCCACGTCGGCTCTGGGTGGGTTCTGCATGGGTCCTGGGTGGGCCCCACCTCGGCAAATGTATATGGGACCCAGGTGGGAGCCGCTTGGGCTAGCCTGTGTGGGCTCTAGGTGGGTTCTACATGGGCCCTGGTTGGGCCCCACCTAGGCAATTCTATGCGGGAACCATAGGGGATAAACGTGGGATCCAAGTGGGCTCAACCTTGCTCCTAGGAAGATTTTAATGGTAGACTAAAACAGTGTTTGACATGAACTGTGTTAATTATTGAAACACCTAAAATACATTTTGGATGAAATAGACAATATACTGTATATTTGACAACGTTTATTACAAAAATAAACAAGATAATAAAATACAATATAAATAAAGATAGCAGCAGCATGAAGGCAAACAGATCAAATGTGCAAGTCTACATACAGTACATTTAAAAAAAAAACACTTGAAATGCAAAAAGAGATATTCCCATAATGCTCCACAGACTGCTAACAGAACAAAATAAAGGATAACAAATTTCCAAAAACATAAATTGTGTAAGAGGTGCATCAAAATCTTGAATTTTGTAACAAAACTGTTTTAGGGCATAGGTTTTCTGGAATCCACTGTTCATTCATGTTGCATTCATCAATCTGGGTGTTTTTTTTTAGCCAACCACAGGGGGGAGAGAGAGAGAGAGTCTATTGGGGTGGCATCATCCAGATCTTTTTCTGTTGTATGTCCTTACACTCCGTTGCAGCAATCCAGTCGAGTGTGTCATTGTCTAGGTCATGATCATTCTCGGCCACGATCACCATTCAGTGGCTGGTATATAGGGCAGCTGGTCATCACATGCTACACAGTCTGTGATGGATCCTGTGCTACACTGAAACGTCCCACACCTGTCCTCAGGTGATTGAGGGTTGTCCACTCCTTACAGGGGAGGTGCTGGTCAGGAACATCTGTGAGATCCTTGATGAATTGGTGAAGCCTGGATGGTTCTGCTGCGTTCCACTGGTCTGTCCATCTTGCCTTCACCCAGGAAGCCTTAACCTTAGATATCTCCGACATGGCAATTCCTGAGTTTATGGCAAAAGTCAAAGAAAGCATTAGCCACAAGATATGAATGTAAAGTAGTCATTCTATCTTTAAACACACTTACACTGGCGTCACCAGGAATGAGATTTTAGTAGGCGAAATGCCAGCCGAAATGCCAGTGAAGTGCATTGCGACGCATTGTGAGCTTGTAGATCGGCTATTTTCAAATAGACAAAATGTATAGGGCTGAAGAGATTAATGTAGGCCTATGTTTTATTGCCTAATAATATTCTAAATAAGTAACTAGTAACTAAAGTCCAATAGTGTAGTACACAGGAGACAGACATTTGATTCTTTGTAAAGCCAGGTGACGATGACCCAAAGTAAACCCCCGTCACCCAATGAAAACAATAGCAAAGATTTGCATCTCTATAAGCAAGTTGAGTAGGCCTATGCTATCAGCTGCCTACTGTCTACGTGCCTGCTGACTGTGGACAAACTGGTTTTGAATGCTCAATGTTTTCAGGCCACGGACCCCTTAGTTGAGAGAGATGAAGCAGGGACCACCAAAACCTTTACATAGATTCCATATAGTTTCATCATGACAGGAAAATCATCATTGTATTTTGGATCCATGTCGATTTGTGTTTCAGATATTTAACCACTTGAACAGTCAATACTTAATAAAGTTGACATTTCACTCACTACTTGGTCTGCTGTTTTCCCTCTCTACAAAACCTCTTTGCCCAAATGTCTGATCTACAAACTCACAACGCCTCGCAGTGCAAGGCGTTGTGAGCTTGTAGAGATCTGCTATGTTTGGCTCAAGTTCTCAGAATATGGACGCTAGGGTTCAAGTGGTTAATATAAAAAATTAGAAAATAAGGTTTCTATCACACAAAGATTTGGAGGACCCCCTTTAGTGACTCTGAGGACCCCCTAGGTGTCCCGGACCCCCTGTTGAAGACCCTTGATGTAGAATAGAAATGTAACTGCCAACCGTGATCTCTTCAACAAATCTGCCCCTTCCATTAGTTAGCTATATGCTGTCACATTCAACTTCAGTTTTTTTCCACAAAACATTAAAGTTAGCCAAGCTCAATACCCCAACAAAATCACAAACATTATGTAAGTTTATATTACCATTGTCACTTATGGGGTACTTCATTGTCTGTCTGTAGATTGAAGCCTCTGCTTTTCAGGTTTGGGTTGAACACATTATTTGTCTTCATGAAGAGGGGACAAATGAGATTTCAAAAGTTAAAGCAATGTAAATTTCAATGTAGGCCTACACATATTTGAGGAGGGAAAAAAGTTATGTTCTGGCCCACCTTTAAGCATCTGGCTGTACTAAATACTTAACTGCTCTGCACACAACTCTGACAAAACATTGCCGATTTACAAGCTCATAACGTGCTGTGATGCTTTATTAGCTAGTAGAGCTGCTATTTTTGTGGGTTTGCCCAGACAAGGAACACTATTGGGTACATTAACCAACATATACAGTACATACGGTAAACCAACATACATTGTAATCTAGGGATTTAAAACATAATATATATAACAATATTGGCCTGCCTAAATCCATGGTTTGAAATAATTAGTGACGATGTGATAACATAACATTACATCTAGAGCACAAAACATGTAACTTGTTGTTTAAAGATAATGTCCTTAGTTAAGTTGACAAAATCAACAAACCGTGAGTTAAAACTAGCCTGTATCTAGGCTAGTCTAGAACATTTTAGAATATAGATTAGACAATGAGGCTACTTACCATATACATTTGGATTTTTTAATGTCCATTTGTGGAAGCAAGTCCTGTCATGAAGTTCCTCACTCTCAAATGACAAAGAAAAAGTGATTCAGTTTCAAAAAAGTCTGGGAAGCACAGTGATTGGTTAGACGGTCAATAACACCTACATGTGAAATCACCCTGTATTCACATGGTAATGAGAGGCTTGGTTTGGTCTACTCACTGTATGTGTGTGTGTGTGTGTGTGTGTGTGTGTGTGTGTGTGTGTGTGTGTGTGTGTGTGTGTGTGTGTGTGTGTGTGTGTGTGTGTTTGTTTGTGCGCATGCATGTGCGTCTGTCTGTCTGTCTGCCTGCCTGCCTGCCTGCCTGTCTGCCTGTCTGCCTGCCTGCCTGTCTGTCTGTCTGTCTGTCTGTCTGTCTGTCTGTCTTGTTGAACAAAATGTGTCCCAGCACCCCCAGCAGCTAGTCATCTCGGGGACTGTCATTATTCCCTGTAGCCAAAATGATTTTTTTTTTTTTTTTTGCTCTTTTTTTTTTAATGCCACAACAGCATCTCATAATATCTAGGCTACATTTCACTTAAACGCCAGAGCTTAACTCTGCATGTAAATAAGACTTTTTTTAATTAATGTGAGAGATCGGTACATAATTCTGTTAGTCCTCCCAGTTTATATTAGCTAAAATGCTAACTAGCCAGCCTTTGTTAGCCGTTTGTAGCCAAATGCGGTAATATCGGGACTCCATTACTTAGCGAAGCAACCCACAGTATTTATCCCATTAATTTAATGCCACGTGTGTTCCAAATGAACAATTATTAACCACGTAATGTATGATTTTGTGTATTATTATTTATTATTCTTCCGCCGTTCTTCCGCTGTTTCTTCTTCTACGCTGGTGAAAATGATCCGTTCCTGCCTGGAGGCGTCTGTGACGTATGCGTTTGTCTTCTGTGAAGCTCCGGTGCGGAAGCTTCCTTTGTCACTGAGTTAGCTTAGCATTGAATAGATCAGTGTCGTCCTAAACTATCTAATTCTAACGTTCAGGGTGTTTGTTTTTTTGGACAATAAATTGACAGCCAAGAAAACATGGATGGAATGCAATCGTTCACTCGCCGTCGGAAAGTTGACTTTAGAGTAGACTATTCTGGTTGACTGGCTATGAGTGGCTAACGGCTAACGCTAGCTAGCGTTAGCTAGCGCTAGCTGCAGCGCTAGCTGCAGGCTATAAACAAATAAAACGTGACCCAACTCTATTGTTGCTCTCTTCTACAAGCTCACAACGCGAGGCGGTTAAGCCTGTAGATTGTGTTTTATTATCAGGTCAAATAATCCTTCTGACTGAAGTTGCACAAACACTGATTATGCTACATTTAGCACAGTTAGCCCTGTTGCACACGTAATAAGTTCACTTCAACCTCGTGTTGAGCAGTTAATCCTATTTGCTACGTACGTCTACAAAAACCTTCATATTTCAAAGATAACGTGCTTACTGAAGTCTCACAGATGTCACAGTATGGTACGCTCAAGCAGAATTACCCGTATCTTTCGTATTGTTTAATAAACTGCATTTTAATCCGATCAGATGCCATTTTCTGTTGTTTTTCAGCCATGCGACCCCATCGGTTGCGAGGTGTACTGCACTTAGATACATTAATACCTTTTTAAGGAAACGACGACCGATCGGATTAAAATGCTCCTCATTAAATAATACGATCATTACGGGACATTCTGCTGGAGCGTACCCTATGGTGACATCTGTGAGCCTTCACTAAGCAATTTATCTTTGTAATCTGACCGTTTGTGTAGACGTACGTAGCAAATTGGTTAAACTGCTTCACGGTTGGCGCACTGTAGCGTCTTTACATTTAGCCCAATAATGCTTGAGATGCTGTTGTGGCATTATCTTTTTAGAGAGCAATAACTAAAGTTTAAAACATACATAAACCACTTTAGCCCTATGTTATACCAAGGCTATTTGAAAATAGACGATCTACAAGCTCACAACGCATTGCGGTGCGACGCGTTGTGAGCTTGTAGATCTGCTATTTTCAAACATTTTGTACTTTTACTTTTGGTACTTTAAGTACATTTGGATACCAATACTTTTGTACTTTTACTCAAGTACATTTTTTATTCTGGACTTTTACTTGTAACAGAGTGATTCTACATTGCAGAATTGATACTTTACTTTATTATAAAATGTTGGTACTTTTTCCACCACTGTGTAAACGTTTGTGTTCTCATGCCAATAAAGCTTCTTTGAATTGAAGATTGAATTGAAGATTGCTCCCCATGTGGCGGAGTCAGGTCATTGCAGGTTAGACATTTATTTAAAACTTGAATATCTCAAAAGTCCTATTTCAGCATGGCATCATTCTATAAGCCATATCTTCAAAACTGTTGGGTCAATCTCCACAACCAATATATCATTTTGTAGCTATGATCCCCAGCTTTCAAATGAAATGAAAAAATGAAAATGAAAAAAATTGCAATGACTGGCTCCTGGGGAGATTGGGACACAAATGAATGTGGTGTTGTAGCCTAACGTAGCCAGACTATATACTAATGCAGCTAACTAACTGCAGTATTGGGTGGATTGTTTAGCTCTGCTAGGCTAGTGGTGTTGTACAAAGCAGCTAGGTAAACTAACTAGCAGCACATAAAGCAAAGTCCAAAGTCTGGCCAATCGTGGGAACACAGACAGATTGTGTATGGCCTGAGGCTTCTCTCTAAAATGTTTATAACCACACATAATAACTACATTTTTGCATGAATAGCAGCTCTATAAAACAGAACAGTTTTGTGATGCAATGCATTATGATCTTATGGCATTTTTTTGTGTGGATTTGACCAGGAGTCTGCTTAACTTATTTTAATGAATATAATGTAATGTTGTCGAATGTTGTTTTAGGAGCATATGGGCAAAATAGAAGTAATGAAAGGAATGTTTTTCCTACTACCACCAGACAGGTTAAAAGCACACATGCACACACGCACGCACGCACGCACGCACGCACGCACGCACGCACGCACGCACGCACACACACACACACACACACACACACACACACACACACACACACACACACACACACACACACACACACACACACACACACACACAAACCAGTGGTCCTTGGGAGGGTTCCAGGTCATCCCCAGCTAAATGATGGCGATTTGGTGACCAAATGGACCCTCATATATCTACAGGTCCATTTGGTTTCAATTTACCCAATCAAGAGTTTTACTGTTAAGCATCTGCATTACTTAATTTACAACAAGTCTCAACTATTTGAGAATATAGAAGTGTTATTTTGATCAACATTTTGCCTGTTATCTCTCCTATTGGTACAGCATGGAATTGTTATAGCATCAAAGTCATGGATATTATTACTATTATTATTATTATTTTACATAACCCTGTGTATAGATATTTTGGTCAAGCTGTTGTTAATAACGAGGCTACTCTTGGTTGGTCCATATGGAAATATTTAAAGGAAATATGTTTTTCCCCACTGCCTAAGCCAAAATTCACAGCCAAAAAATAAAAACTGGAAAAAAATAGACCAATGTAAGAACTGCAGGGATTGACGCTTGAAAAATCTATGTAGACCAATGTGGGAACCACGTGGGCCAGCCCACTTCGTGGTTCCCATGCCCAGTTATCCCACATGTAGCCTGTGTGGAAACCATGTGGGCCAGCCCACTTCCAACCCAGGCCCAGTTAGTCCACATGTAGCAGAAACCACGTGGGCCAGCCCACTTCCAACCCAGGCCTAATTAGCCCACATGTAGCCCATGCAGAAACCGCGTGGGCAAGCCCACTTCCATCCCATGCCCAGTTAGCCCACATGTAGCCCATGCGGGAACCACGTGGGCCAGCCCACTTCCAACCCATGCCCAGTTAGCCCACATGTAGCCCATGCGGGAACCACGTGGGCCAGCCCATGTCCATCCCATGCCCAGTTAGCCCACATGTAGCCCTTGCGGGAACCACGTGGGCCAACCCACTTCCAACCCATGCCCAGTTAGCCCACATGTAGCCCATGCGGGAACCACGTGGGCCAGCCCATGTCCATCCCATGCCCAGTTAGCCCACATGTAGCCCTTGCGGGAACCACGTGGGCCAACCCACTTCCATCCCATGCCCAGTTAGCCCACATGTAGCCCACGCGGGAACCACCTGGGCCAGCCCACTTCCATCCCATGCCCACTTAGCCCACATGTAGCCCAGGCGGGAACCACCTGGGCCAGCCCACTTCCATCCTATGCCAACTTAGCCCACATGTAGCCCATGCGGGAACCACGTGGGCCAGCCCATGTCCATCCCATGCCCAGTTAGCCCACATGTAGCCCATGCAGGAACCTTGTGGCCCAGCCCACTTCCATCCCATGCCCAGTTAGCCCACATGTAGCCCATGCGGGAACCACGTGGGCCAACCCACTTCCATCCCATGCCCAGTTAGCCCACATGTAGCCCACGCGGGAACCACCTGGGCCAGCCCACTTCCATCCCATGCCCACTTAGCCCACATGTAGCCCATGCGGGAACCACGTGGGCCAGCCCACGTCCCTCCCATGCCCAGTTAGCCCACATGTAGCCCATGCAGGAACCTCGTGCAGGAACCCACTTCCATCCCATGCCCAGTTAGCCCACATGTAGCCCATGCGGGAACCACGTGGGCCAGCCCACTTCCATCCCATGCCCAGTTAGCCCACATGTAGCCCATGCGGGAACCACGTGGGCAAGCCCACTTCCATCCCATGCCCAGTTAGCCCACATGTAGCCCATGTGGGACCCACTTGGGCCAGCCCACCTCCATCCCATGCCCAGTTATCCCACATGTAGCCCACGTGGGAACCACTTGGGCCAGCCCACTTCAATCCCATGCCCAGTTAGCCCACATGTAGCCCATGTGGGAACCATGTGGGAAAGCCCACTTCCAACCCATGCCCAGGTATCCCACATGTATCCCACGTGGGACCCATGTAATTTGCCCACATCAAGCCCATGCCCACGTGGTACCCAAGTAGCCCAACTCGTACCCATGCGGGACCCATGTGGGCGTGCTGGCTGGGTACCCTAGGGGACGTGGGGAGATCATGCAAACTCCACACAGAAAGGCCCTTTCTCCAACTGTGGGAAGAATATTTTCTGGGGACATTCTGGGGGACATCACAACGACATTTGTGCCCGACCCAAACCTGAGCCGTAACCTAAAAAATCCCTTACCCTAAAATTAGCCCTATCCATGACCACGCACTCACGACTCACCCTCAACCTATACCTCTAAACGCCTAACCCTAACCCCGACCCCCAAACCTTTTAAGAATTGCAACCCACCGTCTTTTTTTTTTTGCCATAACAGATGACCCTTTTCCGTCATGTGGACCAGAACAATGTCCCCACGAAGCTAGTGACAAACACACACAGATGCAGACGCACACCCCCATTCCATACAAACACAGTGACTAGTGCCTCCCACCACCGCTCCATTGGACCCACACTTGGCAGACATACTGTATTGCTTGGCACAGTATCCACCCCTCCACCCCCCCCCCCCCCCCCCCCCCCCCGCCCCCAATACCCACCACAACACACCACTAGGGATGGGAAGATATGAAAATATTATATCACGATTATTGTGACAAAAGAAATCGCGATTTACGATATTATCGCGATAATCAAAAGCCATCATCTTGAGGCGGAACATTCGCCAAAAAATAGCAGATCTACAAGCTCACAACGCGTTGTGAGCTTGTAGATCGACTATGTTTTGGCAAAGAAATTTGATAGAGTGGAAAAAAGACAGTATCAAGTACATATATTATAAGTACGTTTTACCAATTATAGAGGGTTTAAATGGTACCAGATAATATGCAACTCGGCAAATAAAAGGTGAATTGATCCCAGTGCATGACGGAAGACAGTATCGAGTACGTATAATATAAGTACGTTTTACCAATTATAGATGGTTTAAATGGTACCAGATATGCAGCTCGGCAAATAAAAGGTGAATTGATCCCAGTGCATGACGGAGGACGATATCGCGATAAATTAAATCTCCACGATGCGATTATCATGAGTGTTTTTTTTGTAATCACGATAAACGATAATATCACTTATCGTCCCATCCCTGCACACCACACCATCACATGCTCTCTCTTCCTCTCTCCAGGGGCGTCACACCAAATTCTGGGCCCTGGGTACAAGGATTCACTGCGGGCCCCCCATGAATGTTAACTGTTGAAAAATAGCCGATCTACAAGCTCACAGCGCGGAACCGAGTGCCGCGCTGCGAGCTCTGTAGATCTGCTATCTTTGAAAAATCGTGAAAATGTGTGCCAAGAAACCTATGTTTCCATGTCAGTGATGCTCAAACTTTTTCATGTGAAGGAGCCCCCCCCCCCCCCCCATCTCAAAATATTTAGTTCCAGGGACCCCCCAGAAGCCAAATTTGAGTTACAAAATGTTCACTTAAAAAATACATATATTCCAAGATTTGCGCACATTTTCACGACTTTTCAAAAATAGCAGATCTACAAGCTCGCAGCGCGGCACTCGGTGCCGCGCTATCTGCTATTTTTCAATAGCTAAAGTTACTAGGGCCCCTCCACCTTGGGCCCTGGTAACTCAGTCCCACTTTCCTACCCCTTGTGACGCCCCTACTTGTCTCTCCCTCTCCTCCGTCTCGTTCTGGCTCCCCGGCAAAACAATCGCGGTCATTGTCGAGGCGTGTGACTGTCAGTTTGTCTCTTTCTTGACACTTTTCACATTGTGTTCTCTGTGACAACGCCGGCGTTTTGAACCGACGGACGACGGCATTTGACTTTTTGCCTTGTCGTTGTTGCTTGTTTGTTTGAGGGCTCCACTGAAAGGAGGCCTCTCTCACTGGAGTGGGCTTTAGCCAAAGCACGCACAACTGACGATCCTGTCAACTGTTCAGTTGTGTCACCTGCGAGTGTAGTTGACAACAAAAAAATGGGGAGTACAGCAATGAAGGGCTTGGTGAAATGTATGTATAAATAAATATATACTGCAATTGATTCTATGATATAAACCTGCACATCTAGTAAAGGTGCTTCCTCATTTTAACCGACAGGGGAACAACTTTGTTCCCCTGCATATATTGTGCTGCAGGCACTTAATTCTAGCAGCCTGAGATTATTTCACACCCAAAGCCAGCATACACAGATCAACGATGTGTTGTGTATTAGCTTGTCTGGCACCTACAGTAGGGCTACGGAAGGGACGATAATCGTTATTCGTTTATCGTGATAAAAACATGCACTCAATAATCTTAACGTGGAGATTTACATTTATCGTGAAATTATCCTCCGTCATGCACTGGGATCAGTTCACCTTTTATTTGACAAGGAAATATATAATTGGTAAAACGGACCTGGAAATAATGTCCTTAAAAAAGTTTCTTTTTCACTCTCTACCAAATCTCCTTAACAAAAAATAGCCGATCTACAAGCTCACAATGCATTGTGAGCTGCTATTTTCTGGTAAATGTTCCGACCCAGGATAATGGATGTTGGGGCTATTTTGATTATCGTGATAATATCGTGAATCACAATTTCTTTGGTCACAATAATGGTGACATGGAATTTTCACATCGTCCATCCCTAACCTACAGTGGTTGAGAGAGTAACGGCATTTAGCCAGCCAGTAACACAACGGCCATCGCAGCAAGAGCGAAGCATGCAGCCAATACACAACAACGATCGTGCAACACAATGGGAACGAAACGGTATCTATCTACTGTATCTATAAATGGTAAATGGTGCGTTTGTATAGGGGGTGAGGACTGGGCGGGGCCTTGCAAAAATCGGCCACTTCCGCCCGCCATCTTAGTTGCTATCTTTCTTGTAAGACTCTTGGATAAAAGGAAGCGATGACCGGAGAACAGCATTGACAGTTCGCTGGTTGTAGATAAGACTGATTGGTCAATGCAAGTGTACTCTATTACAAGTCGAAGTCCAGTAGGCCTATTCAAAATGTACATGAGTAAAAGTATAAAAGTATTGGTAATGGTATCAAAATGTACTTAAAGTACCAACAGTAAAAGTAGGCCTACTCATTGTGCAGAATGTCCCTTTCAAGTCCCTTTCAAAACATCTTTTGAAAATAGCATGGATCTAACATTGTAAGCTTGTAGATCGGCTATTTTCAAATGGTCAAGATATATGTATATGCTGAAGTGGTTAATGATGTTTTGTAATAATAATCAAAAGTATAGTAGGCCTAGCATTACTAACTAAAGTTTTGAAATAAATGCAGTGGAGTAAAAGCAGGCCTACAATATTTGGATCAGAGATAGTGGAGAAGAAGTAAAAATATTGGCAAAGTACATGTAACTCAAAAGTGTAGGCCTACTTAAGTACAGTACTTAAGTAAATATACTTAATTACTTTACACCACATAGCGTGCCTACAGCCAGTTATTGGGCCACTGCCAAGACCACTTGCAATTTGACTCGGCCATTACTTGGTCAATTTTCATCAAAAAATAAAAATTTAAACGTGTCCATATTCACTGGAATGTCTGCTTTCATTTGCTGGTGCTCATTATTGTCTCCCAATAAAAAGATATCACGCTAAAATCTGTCCATGCATGAGCGCAGAAAGAGCACAAGCAGATCAGAACAGCCATCACATTCATCCATTGCTTTGGAAATAAAGATCGGTTTATAATAATATAACATTCCCTATAAACAGTAAAATGTGTGTGATCGTTATGTTGATCAAATATGGTTTTACTGAAATGCAATCAAAGCCTAGAGCAATTGAAGTAAAAGTATCGTTGCTTGCTCAACAAGTAGAACTAGTACAGACTGATCTTGATGCATCCAAGACCTAGCAATGGCAATGGCCGCCAAAGTGGGCGGAGTTAAGCCCCGAATCTTGCGGTGATGTCATAACCGACAGTCCCTATAGGGCCTTTATCCAAGGCGCTTTACAGAGATTGTGCATTACATTCACCCATTCACACATACACACATTCATACACCGATGGTGGAGGAAACCATGCACGGCACCAACCTGCTCACCAGGAGGAACTATAGGGGTTCAGAGTCTTGCTCTAGGACTCTTCCACACTAATTCTGGGGGAGCCAGGGATCGAACTTGGATCCCTTCAGGAAACCTCCATGTTCTAATGACGGTTTCTCTACCCCTGAGCCGCTGCCGCCCCTACAGTATATCTATCTATCTATCTATCTATATATATATACTGAACATATATCGTTGCTGAAACCTTGTATGTCCAAAACCTTTTGTTTTGTATTTATAATTTTTAAAATGATTTAAACTAGTGAAAAAAGAAAATACAACGCCTCGCGGTGCTTGTAGATCAGCTGTTTTCACTACTTTTGTGCGATGGCCATATGACGAAGCAGTGCTTTACTTTGCGAAAAACGTACAAATTTGAAACTTGGAGATACAAGGTTTCTGCCCAACAGTGACCACATATCTCTATAGAGACCACATATCTCTATAGTAGCCTATGTGGATATATGCATATTGCAGAGAACGTAACTCTCTCCCATGTGGCCAGAGGTTTCTCAGAGGTCTTATTCATGTCTCTCTCTGCATGTTTCAGTGTGAAGGCCTCGTTACTTATTGACTTCCCCGACAAGGACCCACCTACTCCTCCTGGGGGGAGAGGCCTGGATAGTATGACACTATATGCATGTTATGTTTATATATATATATATATATAAAACATAATACAAAATAAATAAAAATAATGGACAAGGTTTCCACACGTGGGCCCATCCATGTACATGTGCGTGCGTGTGTAAGTGAGAGACAGTTTTGTGTTTTTTTTTTGGTTTTTTTTGTTTTGTGTGTTTTGCAAGAATGAAAGAGAGCGTGAGATAGTGAGTTATGTTGGGGTGCGTGTGTGTGTGTGTGTGTGTGCGTGCATGTGTGTTTATGCGTGTGTGTGTGTGTGTATAGGAGAGAGAGTGAGTTCTGGTTTGTAAGGACCTCTTTCTTCACGGGGCACAGGTGACCGCAGGAAGTTGTTGAGAGCTTTTCCAGCGCTCTGTCTGTGTGTGTGTGTGTGTGTGTCTGTGTGTGTGTGTGTGTGTGTGTGTGTGTGTGTGTGTGTGTGTGTGTTTGTGAAGCTCAGGGCTAGCTGTCTCACCACAGGAACTTCCTCTTTGGGCTGGGGCCATTCCAGTTGGTACGGCAACACAAACACACACACACACATGCACACAGAGACACACGCACACAAACGCGCGCACGCACACGCACTGCAAACAGGACAGGATGAGTTCTTGTAAATTCTCTGTTCTCAAGCAGAAGTACGGAATTAAAAATGTACTTGAGTAAAAGTATTGGCAAATTTGGCATCAATAAGTACTTAAAGTACCAAAAGTAAAAGTACGAAATGTATGAAAATAGAAGATCTACAAGCTCACAACGTGTCGCATCGTGTTTGATCAGCTATTTTCAAATAGCCACGGTATAAAATAGGTGGCTAAAGTGGATTAATGTATGTTTTATTTTATATCTGCATTTTTGGCAAAGAGCTTTTGTGTAGAGGGGAAAAAGAGCAGACTAAGTACAGAGTGAAAGGTCAAGTTTATTAAGTATTGACGGCTCGAGTGGTTAAATATCTGAAAACACAAATTGACATGAATCAAAAATGCACTGATGATTGTGCTGTCAAACGTTGAAACGATATGGAATCTATGAAAAGGTCATGGGGGCCCCTGGCTGCTTCATCTCGCTCTCAACTAAGGGGTCCTTGGCCTGAAAATGTTGAAGACCCCTGCTCAGGGTTCACACACATTTTTACCAATTAATTTCCAAAACTTTTCCAGAATATTTAACCCAATTTCCAGGACTATATAACAATAATTCAGCTCAATAACAGGTCACTTACTCCTATGCGCAATGCCCAAAGACAGGTAGTGTATGCCAGTGGTTCTCAACCTTTTCAGGCCGTGACCCCCGAAATAATTTGACCCCGGCACCCTGACAAGCACTAATAGTTGAGGAATTTTGTATAACACAGTTGTGAAAATAGCCGATCTACATGCTCACAACGCCTCGCGTTGAGAGGCGTTGTGAGCATGTAGATCGTCTATTTTCACAATTTATGCCTCTAATATTTGACAATTTGGCCCATGTTTGATTTGTCATTTCAGAGGTATTAACAAAAGCAATAACCAAAGACAATGCATAGCTCCAGGACCTTCCAGGACCCTTGATAAATTCCAAAACATTTCCAGTACTTGGAAAAAAAAATCTAATTTCAAAATATTTCCAGGAATTTCATGACCCCAGGAACCCTGCCTGCTTGACACCACTGCCCGTGTCAGCCGTGTGTATGATTAATTTAGTGTCAGTGTGAGTAAGGGGGAGGGGGGGGAGAAATCGATTCCAACGGCAGAGTGTTCATGAAACCTCCGATGCTACGGCGCGTCATGCATTGATCGGAAACGGTTTTTCCCTCCTATGAATATTCCGCGACAGAAAGTCGATGTGCGGCGGCCGGGGCGACTTCCAGACGAGAGAACACCAGACGCTTCCTCTCTTTGTCTGTTTTTCCTTTCGGAACAATTCTTTGGTCGCACTTCACATATCCCGCTGACGTCCTCATCTGTATGCTCAGTACGGTACATACTCACACACGCAAGGGGGGGGGGGGGGGGGGGGGGGGGGGGGAGTTACTAGGGCCCAAGGTGCAGGGGCCTTAACTATTTAATATTTTAGCTTTTGAAAAATAGCAGATATACAACCTCACAGCGCAGCACGAGTGCCGCGTTGCAAGCTTGCAGATCTGCTATTTTTGAAAAGCCGTGAAAATGTGTTAACTAAAGGTAAAATGTGTTAAATAGGTAACTCAAACTTTGCTTCTGGGGGATCCCTGGAACTAAATATTTTGACATGGGGGTCCGTGGCCAAATACATATCATTTTGGGGGTCCTTCACATGAAAAGGTTTGAGCACTACTGACGTACTGTAGAAACATAGGTTTTTCAAAAAAAACCTTAGAAGGATTTGAAATATTCAAAGACTTGCACAAATTTTCAAGGTTTTTCAAAAATAGCAGATCTACAAGCTCGCAAGCTTGTACATCTGCTATTTTTCAATAGTTAAAGTACAGTGTGGGTGGATCCTTGTACCCAGGGCCCCGAATGTGGTGCGACGCCCCTGCACAGACGCAGTTAAGGCCATTCCCAACAAACATGGCCGTAGGGCCGGCCATAGCGGAGAACATTTCAGACGACTAAGATAACGACTAAAAATAAACACATTTGTATTCAAAAGACTATGACTAAAACTAAATCTAGATTTGCTGTCAAAATCAACACTGCTCTCCACATACCGTGACAGTTTTTTTTTTTTTTTTTTTGCTTTCTCAAAGCAACCCAGTGTGAATAATGTGACTGGAAAAAGGGACGTGCTGGGCCCCTGATTCAGCCCGGGAAAAAGAGTTGGAGAGGCCCTCATTGCGCGCAATAGAGAGAGATCTCTCTCTATAGCGTTGCTGCTACTCAAAGATTTGCCATTTCAGATCATGACAAGTGACAAGCCAGTGGGCCAATTACATGAGTTATATTTCGTCGTTGTCGAGTGGAAACCTTGTATGTCCAAAACCGTTTGTTTTGTATTTATCATTTAAAAAATTATTTAAACTAGTGAAAACAGCCGATCTATAAGCACACAACGCCTCGCACCGCGAGGCGTTGTGTGCTTGTAGATCTGCTGTTTTCACTACTTTTGTGCAACGGCCTTGTATGATGAAGCAGGGCTTTGCTTTGCGAAAAAATTTACACATTTGAAACTTGGAGATCCGAGGTTTCTGCCCGACAGTGACGATTTACTTTGTTGGCCGCCCAGCCCCCAAAATGGAACAAAGGCCGACATTTAATTTTAATTTTTTCCTAATGGCCGTCCTGGACCGGCCGGGAATGAACCGGCCGTTCGGGAGTTGTCCCCCTTTTCCCAATGGCCAGCACGTCCCTGACTGGAAAGCCTTCGTCGGTGACTCATCAGTCTGAGAGCTCCCTCTCCAACGTGGTCGACGTGGCCACCGTCGCGGGCGGACGTGAGCGCGTGTTTTGATAGCGCCCCTAACTAGCGCGCGGCTGCCGTACTTACAACACCGAAAATGAGCTCAAGCCCCGGGCCCCCCTAGTTTTCGGCATTAATCAAGCGAGGCATTCCGAAGGCCTGGAGAAATGCTGTTTGCCTTGGCCAGGAGCCAGGCCAGCGCTACCTCTTAGAAGGGGCTCTCAGTGAAATGACATATTAAGTGTGCAGCTTGTTTTTGCAGAGATCAGGGGGTCCTCCTAGGCTCTTCTCTGAAGGCCCCCGGCGGTACTGAAGACAATCTGTGTTCGCTGGATTACGCACACGAGTCAAACGCGGAAAACTTTTAGTTTTGTTGATTAAAGCTACAACGAAGAATGTTTGTCGATTACCTTTTTTTCTCTGACGAAATCTAAATAAGAACTAATATGATGAGTAAAACTAAGACTAATTATGTTGACAACTTCATCAACAAAACTAAAATGTTCAGGAGGGACTAGTGGAGAAGAGATCCGGTAGAACTAAAAGACAAGTCGTTTTATGTTTGGTTGCGCTCGGGTTTTGCACGCTGAAAATAGTGACGCCTTGCGAGCTTGTAGATCGTCTATTTTCAAATGGCCCAAATCTATCTAGGGCTATCTATGTTTTGTCATAATAATACAAATCTACTAAGTATAACGTGTAACGAAAGTTTTCAAATAAATGTAGTGGAGTAAAAGTATGATATCTGTCTCAGAGATGTAGTGGAGTAGAAGTAAAAGTGTTCTCCAGCGAAGTACAAACACCTAAAAAAAATTTACTGAGTACTTGAGTAAATGCACTTAGTCTTACACCAGTAATGCATTGAGTGCACAGCTTAAAGGAGCTATAGTCAACTTCTTCTTGAAAAACGGATGCTAAAATAAAAATAATGTTTCGAAAATATTTTATAAAAAAATAAGCTTCATATATGTGTTTCTATTCAAAAATGACCACAAAAAGCGTAAAATAATGATAAAATAATCATTTTGGCCATTGTCAGACCGCCACTTTGTTTACATTCTAGTCTATAGACTAGGATGTAAACAAAGTGTCTGCCCTACAATGAAAAAGTTGACTATAGCTCCTTTAATACTACACTGCTGGCCCGGCCTCAAACTGCCACGGCCCTGTGGAAGTAGTTTCTCAGCTTCTTTTGTTGACACTTTGATATGGAAACATTTCAGTGCGGTACGGCTTTGCACGTCGCGTGGATTACACACTGACAGAGTGTGAGAAGAAAAAAAGAAGAAAATCACTCACCGCCCCAACGGTGTTTGCCACAGAGATTAACACTGCAAGCGTGGAGAAGCCACGAGACTTTGCCCACAAGGCCTTCTCTAAAACCCTGCGGATGTTTTTCAGACCAATATGTTAATTAGTGGAACCGAACCAGCCAGCCGGCCGGCCGACCATTTTAATTTGCAGAGTTCATCTACAGTAAATAAGGGACTATTTTTTTTGTTTTGTTTTAGTTTTTTTGCACGAGTCACACAAGAAAGTCATGTCAATTACCGCTGAGCGTGCATAAACACACGCACATGTGACCACAGCTCATGAGTGGGCAAAGGGAAAAACATTTTCGCGAAAGGCTCTGCAAGGGGTTGATTGGATGCCTTAAGGAAACCGATATATTTGCTGTCTATCATCTTGGCTGCATTTTCTAACTCGATTTGTGTTTTTTCGTGAATGAACGAACGCCCTACTTGATCATACTACAGTGTGTCACACAAAAGCATCAAAAGTACTTTGGCTTTTCAAAAATCCGATATTTTTGAAAAGTCTCTCTTTGAAAAATGGATGCTAATCTTTATATATGATATATATAGTATTGTTAAAGCAAACATGTGTAACTCAAATCTTCTTTCTCGGTGTCCCTGGAACAAAATGTTTTGAGATGGGGGTCAGCGGTCGAATACACAATACACATGTCTTTGACATGAAAATGTTTGAGCACCACTGACATACAGTAGAAACATACATTTTTCAAAAACCTCGACACTGACGTCGTCACAAGCCTCTTCCATGGCCTGGTGCAGTGGGACCCGATGTGTAATTGACATCAGAGTTGAGATCACTTAGTTACTTTCCACCACTGATTCAGGGCCTGAAAATCGGGGCCTGAAAATAGGTCTGTGACGTTGAGTCGTGATTCAATCTATATACAGTACTTATGTATGTCCAGCGGGCCGTTAAAGGCCAGTGTTGCATTTCTCTGGACTTGTGAAGCATAGCATACCCCAACATGTTGTCCATCCAGCTAACATGGCTGCACAGCTGCATGCAGGCTGCCCACCACACAGTGAAGTCTTTATCTGCTGAAATATTGCACCTGCGTTCGTCGCAAAATGGATACCTTTTGGCAGTCTCTCTCTCTCGCTCTCTCTCTGTCCCTCTCTCTGTATCTCTCTCTCTCTCTCTCTGTCCCTCTCTGTCTGTATCTCTCTCTCTCTCTCTTTCTTGCATTTTCACACTGGCTAATGCCTCCATTTTCCCCTCCCTCTCTCTGCGTCAATCTCTCTCCCTCTCTCTTTCTCTCTCTCTCTGTGTGTGTGTGTGTGTGTGTGTGTGTGTGTGTGTGTGTGTGTGTGTGTGTGTGTGTGTGTGTGTGTGTGTGTGTGTGTGTGTGTGTCTCTCTCTCTCTCTCTCTCTCTCTCTCGTTGTGGAACTCCAGGAATCTGAGGCATGCTGACAATCTCTCCAGCCATTGACAAATTTCTGTCTTCGGGCCTGGTAGAACTCACACGCGCGCGCGCCTACACACACACATACACACTCGTGCACACACACACGCAAGCACGGGCACACACACCAGCTTGGCCGTCATCATCAGCTTGTCAGCGTGCCGCACCTGTGCAGGGTAACAAGAGCCCGTGGCTCGCAGTGCTCTCATAGCTGTCTGACAGGCTCGAGAGATCAATTTCCTTCCAGCCGCGGAAAAGAGAGAGAGAGGGAGGGAGGGAGGGAGGGAGAGAGGGAGGGAGGAGCAGAGAGAAAGAGGGTGAAGAGGGAGAAGAGAGAGAGGGGGGGAGACAGAGAGGGAGAGGTGAAATAGAGAGAGAGAGAGAGAGAGAGAGAGAGAGAGAGAGAGAGAGAGAGAGAGAGGGGTCACAGGGAAAGAGGGGTGAGAAGAACGGGGAGGGGAGAACGATAGGGGGGGATGGATGGAGATGAGAGATTGGAGGAAGGGAGTTCTCTAACATTGTGTACTTTTACTTGTTGTACTTTAAGTAAATTTTGATGCCAACGCTTTCATACATTTACTCAAGTACGTTCTGAATTCCGGACTTTAACTTGTAACAGATTATTTCTACTGCGTACAGCAGGGGTTTTCAAAGTGGGTGGCGGGGTACCTTGGGGTGCCGCGATGGCAGTCCAGGGGTGCCGCGAGATCATTTGATAGTATTTGGAATTTATTTGGACACATAATTTGGACACATAATTTGGACACACATTTTCAGTTCTAACCAAAATGGCTATTATCTCAACGTTTCACTCGCAACATAATCACTAAAATATTGTCACTGTCGGGCAGAAACCTTGTATCTCCAAGTTTCAAATGTGTACGTCTTTTGGTAAAGCAAACCCCTGCTTCATCATACAAGACTGTCGCGCAGTATATCTGCTGTTTTCACTAGTTTTATACATTTTATAGATGATAAATACAAAACGAACGGTTTTGGACATAGAAGGTTCCACCTGACAACGACGATATGCTATAAATATAAGGTGCTGGGAGTGAAAATTAGAATGTAGGGGTGCCTCGGATTACAAAAATATCCATGGGGTGCCCCGAGACAAAAGAGTTTGGGAACCCCTGGCGTGCAGATACGGTGTGACGGTTGTAGCGTCAGGCGTCATGGAGCAGGAGACTGTGTTATCCCGTTGGGATGTGCTCTACTACTCTATTCCTTTACACGTTTCATTACGCTCCACTGTCCTGGACAGGCGCCATTACACCAGGCTAAAATGTGCTTTTAATGGAGCTGAATGGTGGCTTGTTGCTGCGCCTGAAAAAAATAAAAAACACCTAGTGTGAAGTGAGCAGAGCTATTTATGAGTTAATAGGCTATATGCACAGCAGACATTTTGGAGAGAAGTTGGGTCGCTTCTCACTTCCTTCACCAATAATACCAATGAAGGCTCTGTTCCATTCTGGTCAAACAGAGTCAGGGTGCCGATATTGTGCATGTTGGCTCACTGGAAGCACTCTCCAGTGGGTCTCAAAGTGTGGTGTTAGTCTCAGAGTCAAGGGGGTCCTTGAAATAAAAGGTTTTAGATAGAGATGCTCCGATTGCCGGAATCTGGAATCAGTATCCGACGATACCGATATTCCCGATCACAGCGTTAAATCCATAAATTCAATAGCCTAGGTATAAAACAGGGCTAAAGTGGATTAATGTATGTTTTATAAGACTATAATTTAATATCTGCAAAGTAACTATAGTAACTAGTTTTCAAATAAATGTAGCAGAGTAAAAGTACAATATTTAGATCTGAGATGTAGTAGAGTAGAAGTAAAAGTATTGGAAATAGGAAACACTCAAGGTAAGGTATAAATACCTCAAAATTGTACTTAAGTACAGTACTTTAAGTAAATGTTCTTCGTTACTTTACACCAAAGCGCTGGATGGACACATTTCATGGCAAGATGTCTTGAGATCAAAGCTGATCACGTTCCTTTCAATGATAGTTGCCGACTATTTGATTGACTTCAGCAATGGAATACTATAAAACAGGGGTCTTCAACAGGGGGTCCCCAGAGTTACTACAGGGGGTCCTCCAAATCTTAGAAACCTTTTTTTCTCCTTTTTTATATTAACCACTTGAACCCTAGCGTCCATATTCTGAGAACTTTAGCCAAAAATAGCTGATCTACAAGCTCACAACGCCTCGCGCTGCGAGGCGTTGTGAGCTTGTAGATCGTCTATTTTTGGCAACAATCTTTGGTGTAGAGGGGAAAAAGAGCAGATTAGTACAGAGTGAAAGGTTATGTTTATTAAGTATTGACAGTTCAAGTGGCTAAATATCTGAAAACACAAATTGACATGAATCGACTGATGATCGTGCTGTCAAACGACGAAACTATATGGAATCTATGAAGGTTGTGGGGGTCCCTGCTTCATCTCTCTCTCAACTAAGGGGTCTTCGGCCTGAAAACGTTGAAGACCCCTGCTATAAAAAACTTGTATTTTATTTTACACTGCATAGTTCCATAGTGCCACTTTGATCTGCTGCAGGCCCAGGGCCATGCATGCACCCAGCTCATGAACACTGCTTGTTATTGTATCTTTAGTTAGCCCAGCAGAGCCTGTGTGGTTTTCCCAACGCAGGGGAAGTGGTGTTATGTTTTGACGGTTAGATATGGCTGTCATGGACTCATGGCCGCTGGAGCCTCAGCCTTGCTTCGATATCAGCAGCATATATCGTCACTGTCGGGGAGGAAACCTCGTATCTCCAAGTTTCAAAACAGTATGTTCTTTCGTAAATTAAAGGACAACTTTGTTTTTTTACAACAAGGGTTCATAGTTTAGATTGTAATTAGAGAAAAGAAAAATTGAGTTTTAAAATGTTTTCATTTGCTTCGTTTCATTTCTTTTATCGTGTTTACCGTGCAAAAATGTGGGGCATGCGTACGCATGGGGGCATGTGTACAAGTGGCTAAATATGTCTTTTTAGAGACAATAAGCCAGCAGTTTCTTTATTGCTATTTACAGTAACATTTCTAGCCCCCATAAGTCACATACAACCATGAAAGGTTGCGTTGTATCTTGGGCTTGTTCTGTCTAAAATGACATATTTAGCCACTTGTACGCATGCCCCCAACCACTGAAATAAGAATCTCTAAAACAATAGAAAGTAGTAAATGAAATCATTTTAACACTCACATTTTATATTCTTTAATTACAATCTAAAATATGAACCCTTGTTGTAAAAAATCAAACCTCGGTTCGAAGTGGAGTGGTGAATCTGAGCAGCTATACCATGTGTGTGCGTGCGTGCGTGCGTGTTGAGTGTGCCTGGCCTCCTAAACAGCACCCCTCCTTTAACATGTGTGTTGTGTGTGGCCACTAGAGGTATTGCCAGGCTACAGACATAGCCAGCCAGCCAGCCAGCCACATAGCCAGCCACCCACAGACATACCTGTCTATTGGGAGTGCTTTCACCACTCCAAAAACTAAAGTTGTCCTTTAAAGCTCTGCTTCATCATGCATGAGTGTTGCACAAAAGTAGTGAAAAGAGCCGATCTACAAGCACGATCTACTGTGCTTGTAGATCGTCTATTTTCCCTATTTTAAATCGTTTTTGAAATAATAACAAAAACAGGAGGTTTTGGACATACAAGGTTTCCACCCGACAACGACGATATCTCCGATACCCACACACCAGGAACAACCGGCATAAAGACCCCGTAAACAGGAAGTTCCCTGACCCAGTCTGAGCAGGCCTATAAGGTCAGTCTGCTATCAGATAGTGTTTATCAACCACTGTGCTGCGGACCTTTGGTGTGCACTTTGAGTTGCTTTGGTGTGAAATTTGACAGTGAAGTCACACTTTAAGGATTTTTAAAACATTATTAAATACCTAAAGAAAGAGGGGAATGCAGTGGAAACACTCTGAAATGTTTCAAAATTAGGTGGGGGGAAAAAGACCGGAACCGGCTCAACCACGGTGGAGAAAGGGCCTGACGGGTTCAGGGTCTGCGGCTGACTTTAGACGTTCATTCAGGGCAATCACATCGCACATGCACCGTTTTGCGTCAAACCAATTGGGAACACGTCACTTGCAAATAGACATTAAATTCACCGGCCTCAAGTTAAAAAAAGAAACCGTCTCTGTCTGTCAGCCACACCTGTAGTAACTGCTTTCTCACCACTTCCTTCAAATGGTTACCAAATGGAACCGTTTCCCTGATGTGGAGCAAATAGGCAAACACTAGATTGCTAAAATACAGAGGTTCTGAAAGCAGGGGTTCTAAATGGACCCTTACAAGCAGTGTTGATTTTGACAGCAAAGTTTGATGTAGTTTTTGTCATAAGGCCCTATTTTCGTCCATGCCTTTTTTTTCTTCTTTTTTTTTAAAGAATGTATTATTAGTTTGCAATAGAAAAAAGTACAGTTTAATTACAATACAAATCACTGGTACAAGGTCAACTAAAAGGAGATCCTAGAACGTCTTATTTCCACATAGCCTTACCCCTAAACTTTTTTGCAATTTCTTTACTATTTTGAAAAACATTTTTAAATAGTTCAAATAGCTGGACTACAAGCTCACAACGTGTCAATGTACATCAGCTTTTTAGTTTTAGTCATCATAGCATAGCTTTGATGACTTTTTGTCAGTTATAGTCGACGAAATCAACACCACTTACAGGTCTGTGACTGAGTGTACAAACGGAAGCAAATGGACCCTATCTGATCCCCAGGTCAGTAAATATATATTTTTTTTCCACAAATGTGACTAGAAGATGTGAAAGAGCTAGGTTCTAAATGCCTCTGTTAAAAAGGAGGTTGACCCATCAGGTCAGGTTGTAGGAAGAGGCAAAGAGGGTCATCGTTTTTCAGATCTCACTTTCATGTTAAATGACCTCAAAGGACCTGTGTGTTTTCACCGGTGTGTGTGTGTGTGTGTGTGTGTGTGTGTGTGTGTGTGTGTGTGTGTGTGTGTGTGTGTGTGTGTGTGTGTGTGTGTGTGTGCTTGTGTGTGAGAGAGAGAGAGAGAGAGAGAGAGCGTGCGCGCAAATAACACAGTGAACTGTCACAGTTCTTATGTTTGGCGACCGACAACAGGGCTGGTATGCGCTTTTGGAATCCGTTCCAAACCAAACTTCCTCCAAGGCCCTACTGTTTATGGTAACTCCTCAACGAAACAGGTATGTGTGCACGTGCGTGTGCTTGTGCACGTGCGCGTGTGTGCCTGCCTGCGTGAGAGAGAGAGAGAGAGAGAGAGAGAGAGAAAGGGAGAGAACACTAGGTATTTCATTCTTCCTGAATAACATGCTTACATTCCCAGTTGAAAGCCGCGCGGCGCTGTGCCAGAGACATTACACATTTCTCCACCTCGAGTCACGAGGTCAAGAGCCTTGGTGAGGGCGCACGCGTTTGTCTGTGAATCATCGCGCCACAGTGGGAAAAAAAACAAAAAACATTCTGAGAATAGTTCCTGCATAGCTCGATCATAGGGGTCGGCAACCTTTTTGACATGAAGTGCCAGGTTTTTTTATTTTCTAGGTCAGGGGTCTTCAACGTTTTCAGGCCAAGAACCCCTTATCCGAGAGAGACCCTCTGTTGAAGACTCCTGTTCTAGGTGGCCAGTGTGCGTGCCAGTGGTGTAAAGTACCTTACCTTTACTTGAGTATTTCCAATTTCCAATACTTCTACTCCACTACATCTTGGATCCAAATATTATACGTTTTACTACATCTATTTGAAAACTTTAGTTACTAATTACTTTGTAGATGTGGATTATTATTACAATACATACATTACCCTATATCCAATCTACAAGCCTATATATCGTCTATTTTCGGCAAAGAGCTTTGGTGTAGAGGGGGAAAAGAGCAGACTAAAGGTCTTTGCACACTGCTGCGTTTTTCGGGCCGAATATCGGAGTGATTTTCGGAGTGCGTGAATAAAAAAATCAACCTCACGTTATGTCAATCACGTTTGCACACTGCCGCCGGTTTCGTATTTATTTTCGGACCAGGGTTGATTTTTTCCGATTTTCGCAGCTGTTGCACTGAGTCCCTTGCTCTCTCTCCCTTTCCTCTCTCTCTCCCTGGCCTACGGCTTTCGGATTTCCAAAACGCAACGAAAACACGCAGTGCAGTGGGCAACCACCTTAAGTACCGGTAACCTACAGAGTGGAAGGTCAAGTTTTTTAAGTGTTGACGGTTCAAGTGGTTAAATAACGGAAAACACAAATTGACATGAATCCAAAATACACTGATGATTGTGCTGAAACTATATGAACGATGAAACTATATGGAATCTATGAAAAGGTTGCTTCATCTCTCTCTCTCAACTAAGGGGTCCTCGACCTGACAACATTGAAGACCCCTGGTCTACATTGCAGTGTTGATGAAAAAAATTCAAGTACTTTCCACCACTGTTTGGAAATGTGACAAAGGTTGATTTTGCAAGCAAGCTCCAAGTGGCCCAAGCCCGGGAGGTCGGTAGGGCAAAGGGTAGGGTCACCTCTGACCTGCAGTGTGCACACAGGGACAGCCAGCAGGGCTCTGCAATCAAGTGTGACAGTTCACACCAGCGTTGTAACTCTGCTACACCCGGTGGTGTAAAGCAGTGGTTCTCAAACTTGGAGGGGCCCCCAAATTATTTTGGAGGGTCCCCAGATGCTTACTTACACTGTTTTCTCACTCAACAGTAAACAAACCAACATAAAGTTTAAGTGTATAGCACATTTCTAAAGTGACAATTTAAGGACTTTTTAGTTTTTAATACCTCTAAAATGACAAATTAAACATTGGCCAAAATTGTCAAATATTAGAGGCAGGACGATCTACATGCTCACTGCTATTTTCACAATAAAATCATGATATACAAAATGTAATGCCTCAACTAGTTAGACCTTGTCAGGGTAGGGGGGGGGGGTCCCCAGTTCAAATATGATTATTTTGGGGGTCGCGACCTGAAAAGGTTGAGAACCACTGCTGTAAAGAAGTAACTAAGTAAGTGTACTTAAGTACTGTGCTTAAGTACAATTTTGAGGCATTTGTACTTTACTTGAGTATTTCCAATTTCCAATACTTCTACTTCTACTCCACTACATCTCGGATCCAAACATTGTACTTTTACTCCACTACGTTTGTTTGAATTCTTTTACGTTACTAGTTACTTTGCAGATATAAATTATTATATAAAACATACATGAACCACTTTAGCCATATTCTATACCTACGCTGTTTGAAGAAAAAAAAACCTATCTACAAGCTTACAACGCGTTGCATCAAGCTTGTAGATACGCTATTTTCAAACAATTTGTACTTTTACATTTGGTACTTTAAGTGCATTTTGATGCCAACACTTTCATACTTTTACTCAAGTACATTTTGAATTCTGGACTTTTACTTGTAACAAAGTATTTCTATATTGCAGTATTGATACTTTTACTTAACAAAGAGCTTCTGGTTTTCATTTAGTAATTCATGAATAAATCAATCAATGAATATAATTGTGACCGTCAGGTCGCAGTTACTATCAAAACCTCCACCAGCTGTCAGTCAGTCAGTCAGTCACACACTTTTGCCCTATCTCCGCCACCATTGCCCCGAGCCATGCCAAACGTTGCACACGCACTCCTTGGCTGCCAAACCACAACCTCATTTCTCACATGGCCCTCTTCTAGTGCCACCATGAGGCCGATTCTTGCAAAACACATTTTTGGACACTGCTCCTACAGATTTTTCCCTTAAAACACACACACAGTATCTCTAACAAAACATACATGGGCAACTGGCGGCCCGGGGGCCACATGCGGCCCCCACATTCACTTAATGCGGCCCGCAGGTTAATATCGGAATACTGATATATTATATTGATTCCAAACGTGCAAAACAGGACCTCCTTTAATTACTTCAGTCCATATTAGTAGTTTGTGATGGCTATAATATTAAAATTGTACTCTTTTGATGTCCAACTTATTTGTAATAAAGTTCATTAAGTTTACATAATGTAAGTACTGTATACCGGTAACTAAAGAATACGCCGCATTGTGACACGTTTAGTGCTTGTAGACTGGCTATTTTTAGCTACTTATTCGTGACAGTAAAATGATGGAGTGGGACATCAATTTACGAAATAAGTAGGCCTAGTTCAAATATGGAGATAAGAGGTTTCTGTCGACAGCAACGATGTGCAATGTGGCCCCCTGGAGTGCATGTGGAAATACAGTGGCCCCCTCTATCATCAAAGTTGCCCAACCCTGCTCTAAAGTCATGTCATCAACATTGATCTGTCCCATTTCGCATATTCTCTCCTGATTGGCTACCATTGCCTTCTAAAGTTTGAGTATGTGACCTGACGGTTGCTTATCTCCCGATTAGGGAGTCTTGCTGGTACTCTGGAATAACTAAGGGAGTGTCAGGTGAGTTAAGTTGCACTAATTTAAAAAAAGACATGATTAATTATGATTGAGTCGGGGGGAATCCACACACCAGGAGCCAAAATAGCAAGAGGACAAGATAGCCAGGTGGTATTGAGCGAGCGAGCACACACACACACACACACACACACACACACACACACACACACACACACACACACACACACACACACACACACACACACACACACACACATGCAGTAGCCATGCTGTTGACAGCGATTGTCAGCACTGTTCTCTCTCTCTCCCCCTGACTCCCCCCCCCCCCTTTCTCCCTCTCTCTCTCTCTCTCTCTGCATGTGACAGTTTACTTTGCGCCCTTTCACCCCCCACCCCTCTCTCTCGCTCTCTCTCTCTCTCTCTCTCTCTCCCCTGTAGGGAGAAAGGGAGAGTGTGATAGAGCGAGAGAGAGAGGGGGGGGGGGGGGAGATAGGACCTCATAAAGGGAGACATTTGCAGAACCGGAAGGGAGTTATGTAAATGGGCTCCTCATTAAGACCTTTCCAAAAGAGGGTCTGGGCGGACGGATTGGGGCCAGGGGTAGAGTAGACGCACAGGCAAGCAGGCAGGGGGAACATAAACCCATTATGTGAATAGGCTCCTCTGTTCAAAGTAAGCCCCACTTTTTTTCCCCTTTTTTTCTTTCTCTCCCTCACTCCCTCTCTCTCTGTGTCTCTCTCTCTCTCTCTGTGCTCCGATTCAGTTTTCAGGGTGCATGGGACCTGAAGGGCCTGTATCAGCAATAGGCTTACAATCCCCACATCGTTTCACAGAGTAGGTTTTATAAGCTTGTCGCTTATTTCCGCTCTGTTGGAGGGAGTCATACCTGACTGTGCGTGTGTGTCTCTCTCTGTGTGTGTGTGTGTGTGTGTGTGTGTGTGTGTGTGTGTGTGTGTGTGTGTGTGTGTGTGTGTGTGTGTGTGTGTGTGTGTGCAGGGGTGTCGCAATAATTAACTCCCCCCCCCCCACCTTAGGCCCTAGTAACCCCCCTTGTGACGCCCCTGTGTGTGTGTGTGTGTGTGTGGTTTGGGGGGGGGGGGGGGGGTCTCCTGCTTCCCGGAAGTTGTCGTTGGTGCGTGAAAACATCGCGGGACAAAAGGTATAAATCAGCCTTAAAAGAGTACAACGCTCTAAAACCTTATCCAGCACAAAGCTTCGTATTCATCAAGCCGATAATGTCTTTAGGATACGATAGCGCAGAGTCTGTTCCGGGGGCAATTACAGCTCAATTTGCTTGTCTCAGACATGGAAAGACGAGAAAGAGAGAGACAGAGAGACACTGTACACAACAGTGTAAGAGGGTGTGTGTGTGTGTGTGTGTGTGTGTGTGTGTGTGTGTGCGTGCGTGTCAGTGGTGGAAAAAGTACTCACATGTTGTACTCATAGACCAGGGGTCTTCAACAGGGGGATCGGGACCCCTAGGGGGTCCTCAGAGTTACTACAGGTGGTCCTCTAAATCTTTGTGTGATAGAGAAAGTCTCCTTTTCTATAATAACCACTTGAACCCTTGCGTCCATATTCGGAGAACCTTTGCCAAAAATAGCAGATCTAAAAGCTCACGAGCTTGTAGATCGGCTATTTTCGGCAAAGAGGTTTGATGTAGAGGGGGGAAAGAGCAGACTAAGTACAGAGTGAAAGGTCAAGTTTATTAAGTATTGACAGCTCAAGTGGTTAAATATCTGAAAACACACATTGACACGATTCCAAAATACACTGATGATTGTGCTGTCAAACAATTAAACTATGGAATCACTATAAAGATTTTGGGGGTCCCTGCTTCATCTCTCTCTCAACTAAGGGGTCCTTGGCCTGAAAACGTTGAAGACCCCTGTCATAGGCTGTAAAGAATAAATGGACAACGCCACGCCATTGGTTTCTACAGACCTTAAATGAAACCTATTTTTCCAGCAAGTGCAAATCCGCCATCTTTCCATATCTGCTCCAGAAATGCTACCCAGTGAATGTTATTGGCTGGAGGGCGGGTCTTCCTCTCTGTATAGCCAATACAAAGCCTAGAAACATAGCCTACTTTATAATTAATTTTAAAATGAATGTGACCATGATTCACTAAACGCATATCATGATGATTTAAAAAAAGACTTTAAACTAGCGACTGAAAACATAAAGTGTAAATGAAAACGTTTATTAAGATAAGAAAATAATGTGTAAAGTTTGACAAATCCTCATAGACTTCCATTGAGCTGAAGGTTTTTTGGTTCCGGTAAGAAGGTGAAACAGCGCCATCTGCTGGGTCATTAATTGGAACAGCAGCTTGGAAGCGACTTCATTTCTAGCGAACAGAACTTGCCCCTTGGTTGTACTTAAAGTGGGCGTGACAGGGCCAAAACAGCTAATTATGGCTATCAAATTAGCCAGTTTTTTTAATGATGTCATGTACCCCCATGTTAAATTACCCAATCAAATTAATTTATTGTAGTTACTGTACTGAAAGTAGTACTTTCTGTACAGTAACGACAATACCTTAATTTGATTGGGCTAATATGGGGGGAGGGGCGGAGTCGAGTATCCATATCATTATCTTTTGAAACTGCCCCAACAAAAGCTGTCCGAGGTGTGTTTCCGACTTTCTAAACCAACTTTAAAACTATCAGTTCTAGGGGTAAAAATTATACAGCATTCGCTATAAAATCAGTGGTTATACCGGTAAAAAAATACAAGTCTTGTTCAAAAAAGGTGTCAGAGATTAGTTACGAGGGTCCAACACGCTTTTCTCCGTCCCTGAGACGGTTTTGTCGGCCATACCCTGCTGTCTCTTCCCCTAAACCTGACTGGAGCACCTGACCGGGACACCGGAGCAAGCTTAGAACGAGGGTCCAGCGATCTCCTCCTCGGCAGCTCTGAGCCCTTTTAGCAGCCATATGTCCTGCTGTCTCGGAGGACTGAGGTCCGTGGCTCATACACTCTGTGTGTGTAGCCTGTGTGTGTGTGTGCGTTCGCGCGCGCGCACAAGCTAACAACAACGCATCACGTTGTGCGTGGCACCGCACGACGGACGAAGTGTACATTCACTACTAACTGATACGCCCCACCTCCTTTTCAGACCGTTTGAAGAAAGACCACGTGACCTACTGTATTATAATGTTAAAATTCTTTGCGTGTCATCATACCTTTAAGTAAAAGTATCAACACTGTAAGTACTATGTTACAAAAAGAAATAGTCCGGAAATGAAAATGTACTTGAGTGAAAGTACAAAAGTATTGGCATCGAGATGTACCAAAAGTAAAAGTACTAGTTATGAGGAATGTCTACCGTCTTCTCTAAATTGTGTGAAAGTCTTGAAAATAGCCAAGTTTAAATAGGGTTCAAGTGGTAAATGTATTAAGTTAATGTACTTAGTTACTTTATGTGGGGTGTGTGTGTGTGTGTGTGTGTGTGTGTGTGTGTGTGTGTGTGTGTGTGTGTGTGTGTGTGTGCGTGCGTGCGTGCGTGCGTTGGATCTCCGGTCTAGCTGTGACACCTATCAAAGGCCAGTGTGTAATTTACACAGGAAGGAGCAGATCAACATCTGAGCCGTGCCTGTCAGGAGACAGCTTGTATGGCTTCAAGGCTTTCAGTCCAAACGGGCACGGAGAAATCTGCCGCGCACGCGCAGGCACGCACAGGCACGCACTCCACACACACACACACACACACACACACACACACACACACACACACACACACACACACACACACACACACACACACACACACACACACACACACACAGCACACAGCACACAGAAGTTACAGCGGAAAGCAGTAGCAGACGTGTACAATCTCTAATCTTGGATTTGCCACAATCTACAGCGATGTCATCAAAGATGTTCATGCATGAATAACCTACTTTTGGTGCTTGGCAAGTGGCGCAACCAAGTGTGAACCCGACATAGCAAAGCACGGTCTGGATGCGGACGCGTCAAGTTCAGCCTGGCTTTGAATGAAAGACCTTTCTTTTACTGAATAAAATAGTTTTTTTCTTCTTTCTGTCCCATCTCAAGGTCAAGGTAAAGGTAAACTTTATTTGTCCACAAGGGAAATTTGTCTTGGGCTTTCACCCCTGCTACAGCCACACACAAAACATCAGTGAAAATACATAATAGAAATACATGACACAGGGGGGACACAACATTACAAAAGTGCACAGTGATTAATCAATACTCTCAGTCAGTGCTGTTTCAGAGCCTCGTTCAACAATTTAGTGGACACGGTTACAAATGATTTTTTAAACCTGATGTACTTCCACTTAGGTTCACTGTACCTTCTTCCAGAAGTTAGAAGTACAAACTTCCCATGTAACACATGGGTATCATCACCAATTATTTTCTGAGCCTGCCTTAGTGCCGCCTGCTCGTAAATAGACTGCAGAGAGGGGGGTTGTCTCACTCCTATGATCTTCCCTGCAGTCTGAACCAATCTCAGCAATTTGGCCCTCAGTTGCACTGAGAGATTACCGAACCAAACTGTAATGCCAAATCTAACCAGGCTCTCCAAGACCGCCCGATGAAACACTAACATAAATCTGTGTGGTAGAGCATGTTAATACTTCTATTGAGACATTTACTGTAGATCCTGTTTGACGAAACGTAGTTATGAGTGGTAACTCTTGCAGGTCCAAATTTGATTTCTCCCCTGAGCAAGCAACTTTAAGCACTCATGCAGGTTTCATAGCAGGTGACCCCGATTCAAATCCGAGGGTGGAACATGACCCAGCAAGCACGGTCAGGACCTGGACCAATCAGTGACGTCTCGATTGGGGCCAGATCAAGTCAAACCATGACTAGTCAGATCTGGCCAAGAATATCACCTGATTTCAACCAACATAAATCCTGCCCACGAAAACAGACGTCCTGGATTAATTAGAGAGGGTCCGATCGAGGCCAGATAAATAGGCTATAACTAGTCAGATATGTCCCAGACTATAACCTTACATGGTCATATTTCAACTAACATTACAAACAATAACAATAATCCTATAGTCCATATGACGTCCAGGTAATGATGTCAAGATCATCCCCATATGGGCTGTGATCTGGCCTAGTTCTGAACGTCACCGGAGTCACCGGAGGACGTTATCACTAGTAAGACACCTGAGGGTGGAATGCGACCTCAGGGTGACATGCGACCTCGCCCTAAAGGGCAAGGTCGCGCCAATTCTTGACTATCTGGCCAACCACAGCGTTTCTCTGACGATTCTAGTTGTTATCATTCTGGGCTGGGGGGAGTTTGTTCATGTTTTTGTGAGGGTATCAACCCTAGGAGACACGGGGAGAACATGCAAACTCCACACAGAAAGGCCCTATCGCCAACCCCACCTAGGGTGTGAGCGATAGGACCTAAACATGGAGATGTGGAGAACACTATATATGAAGATAGTCCAGTCCATCATGTCATATGGGACTACCGTCATAGACAGTAGCCATTGTTAGGCCGGAGTCAATGGCTGTCTGTCTGACTGTCTGTACAGGAAGTGATGTCACATGACAAAATCTTATGCCCATATATGAGTCATTCTGTACCACATCTCCATGTTTAGGCCAAACAGGTTTGCTCCATTTCTCCATGTATAGGTCCAAATGACCTCGCCCTAAAGGGCGAGGTCGCGCCAATTCTTGACCATCTGGCCAACCACAGCGTTTCTCTGACGATTCTAGTTGTTGTCATTCTGGGGGGAGTTTGTTCATGTTTTTGTGAGGGTATCAACCCTAGGAGACACAGGGAGAACATGCAAACTCCACACAGAAAGGCCCTATCGCTCACACCCTAGGTTGGGTTGGCGATAGGGCCTTTCTGTGTGGAGTTTGCCTAAACATGGAGATGTGGTACGAGAAGGACTCATATATGGGCATAAAAAGTATGTCATGTGACATCACTTCCTGTACAGACAGTCAGACAGACAGCCATTGACTCCGACCTAACAATAGCTACTGTCTATGACGGTAGTTCCATATGACATATTGGACTAGACTATCTCCATATATAGTGTTATCCACATCTCCATGTTAGGACTCATATATGGGCATAAAAAGTATGTCATGTGACATCACTTCCTGTACAGACAGTCAGCCATTGACTCCGGATTAACAATGGCTACTGTCTATGACGGTAGTCCCATATGACATATTGGACTAGACTATCTCCATATATAGTGTTATCCACATCTCCATGTTTAGACAGCCAATGACTCCGGCCTAACAATGGCTACTTTCTATGACGTTAGTCCCATATGACATGATGGACTGGACTATCTCCATATATAGTGTTATCCACATTTCGTGTAGCCGCCCTGTACAGGAAGTGATGTCACAACTCGCTGACATCACACTGACATCACAGAGGATACGGAAGGACGGTCACGAGGATACGGAAGGAAGGAAGGAAGGAAGGAAGGACACTCAAGTGACACGGTTCTTCAGAGTATATGCGACCTTCGGTCGCAACAAGTGACACGGTTCTTCAGAGTATATGCGACCTTCGGTCGCAACAACAATAACGTCATCATGACGTCATTTGGCTTGCAGGGGAAAGTTAGAGTGCAGCTTTTTAACTATTTCAATGGTCTGAGGTCCACATGGCCATTGACGAGTTCTCGTCAAAATGGTGTTTTGGGTGTCTACCTCACCCGTCAGTGTTCCCAGGACTACAATTCCCATAAGGCGGAAATTACACCATCCCAAAATCCTCCTTTCCGCCCAGACCAATGTTATGAAATTCAGAAAGAAATTATGTATCTCGAATTCTTCTCCCATATTGCGTTTTTGGTCAAAACAAGCCTTTTTCTACGAACCATAACTAAAGCATGGACGATCACGGTTGTATTTCTTTCTTTTCCGGGTGAAATAAAAGACGATCGCCTGCCCCTGCAGACAGCTTGTGTTTACATCTGTGGTCACAAAAGAGCTTGCTCTTTTTTGCTCAACATTTCTGCATCATTTCGATAAAGACAGTGAGAGAGGAAAGGCGGGAAATAACAAACGGCAAAATGTCCAGCAGGCCAAGAGTCGAAACCGGCACATGCTGAAGAAGGCACTTTGCGCCCGTGCAGCCTGTACGTGCCCCGACAGTGACCACTCAGCTATACCGGGTCACCCCGTGAAAGACTAGTTGTGAAGTTGGTTCACCCTTGGCTAAAGTGATCTTCGCCGTAATCCTGAGTCAGTTAACTCACCAGTGATGGAATCCTTGTGTTGATGATTTCGGAATCCTCACGTTGTCATCCTGATCGCTCTTTTCTAATCGGATGTGGTGACTTGACTGGTCATTCGCTTAAATTTCCCCTCTGCAAGCAATAGTCAGGGGATATCTTCAGAAATAGTGTCAAATCCTGGAATAAATTCCTTAAAAAAACTATCTTCACCAATGTGTTTGTAAAGGTGTCACATCTCACAAAGACTGAAATTCAGTTTCCCTAGGACGGGAGTCAGCAACCCGCGGCTCTAGAGCCGCATGCGGCTCTTTAGCGCCGCCCTAGTGGCTCCCTGGAGCTTTTTCAAAAATGTATGAAAATGGAGAAAAATATATTTTTTGTTTTAATATGGTTTCTGTAGGACGACAGACATGACACAAACATTCTTAAAGTTTTCCAATGCTGTACAAATGTGTAGAATAAATGTTAAATTTCAACATTCTCTCCAGGATGCGCTGCAGGGAAAATAAACATTTAATCATGAATGCTCATTATGTATTTGTAACCTACTTAGTACTTTTGATAGTAGGCTAATATAGCTAATATAGACACTTACAGCATGTGTTGCCTTCATTATAAGGCTTATATAAGCCGACCCCTGCCCTAGGAGAATCCTTGACAGCTGCTGAATGTTGGGGTCCCATTAACCTAACTATACAGGAAAAAACACAACAAAATGAATATGGTTTAAGTAGCATGTGAGGGGTCAAACTAGGGGGTTTTCATGATTCTGAATCCATTGCAAGCATTTGTTTTTGAAAAACATTCCTTGGGCTAAAAACCGCCCCACAAAACTATGGTTTAGTGATGAGTCATCACTTTTCACAGGTTTGTGGGAGCCACACACACACACACACACACACACACACACACACACACACACACACACACACACACACACACACACACACACACACACACACACACACACACACACACACACACACACACCAGTGTTATTTATTTGTATTCAATTTTAGTTCTTTCCTTCTTTTTTCATGTCCTAGTATATGGCCGCTTATGTGCTTTTGGTGTTCTACCGTATTTTTGTTTTCTTTAAAAAAGAGATACAAAATTGATTTTAAAAAAGTGATAGTATCTGTTAGAGAACAGAACAGGCAGAATCCAATGCAGACTGGACTGGACAACACACACACACACACACACACACACACACACACACACACACACACACACACACACACACACACACACACACACACACACACACACACACACACACACACACACACACAGTGTTTTTGTCAGATCAAGGTAATTGCTAACTTCTGGAAATGATAACCGATGGCCAATTCAGGAAGGATATACTGCAGATAGCAGAGGAAAGCTACAGGGAGGCCAGTGGGTTTCATAACAAATGGACACAAAGGTGCACACACACATGCACACACACACATGCACACGGGCCTATCTGACAAGAGAACTCCCTGTGGGTCAGTGAATGAAGTTTTCTGAGGTTTAGACACAGATAATGGGGTGCTCAGTTTGTCCTGAGGCTTCTTAGTTAAGTCAGGCAATCTCTGGCTCCATCTAGTGGCAAGCATCAGTACATGTGCATGATCATGTGCTCACCTCCCTACAGTGTTGTCACTTTGTTAGCTAAGACCGCAACATATGAATAAAATAAGAAGCCTATTGAAAAGTTTGATGTGATTTGCACAACCGCCAGGGCCAAACAATCTGTCCCGAGTCCCGACAAATACCTCTAAAAGACAAAAACTTCAGTTTTCAACATTCACTGAAAATGTGTTTCTTTAGTTGTTGCTGATGAATCATCAGCATGATCATACAAACATAATATGCGCCATTTGTCATCCATTTCATTTGTCAATCACTTCCCATTGCACCTGGACATTTGTAGGACATTCGTCTCATTGTTTATACTAGGGGTTGACTAAGGTCTCAATAAAATAATAATAAAATAAATCTTCACGAAATACATTTTGCGAGCTGCGTCGGCCTTCCTCGTCCGGTCATGAGCTTTCAATCATAATACAATGACTCTCTGGTTTGGTCATGGGTTCTTAATGATTAGGGCACATGATGACGCTCTAGTCTGATCATATCGAAACACCGAAACATCATCCGAGGCATTACTCATGTTCCGGCCTGATGTGGGGAACTATTGAAAAACCCGGTGCTTTCCACCCGTGCAGTTTAAAACCTTCTGCTTTTTAGCAGAACTAAAAGGTCACTCATGTCTGGCTCTGGTCATGACCAGGGGTGTCGCACCAAATTCTGGGCCCCGGGTACTAGGATTCACATGAATGTTCTTCATAGGGGGAGGGAGGGGGTTTAACCCATTTAGACTGGGAACGCATTATTACACGTTATTTTGTGCTTTAACTATTGAAAAATAGCAGATATACAAGCTCACAGCCGCGCTGCGAGCTTGTAGATCTATTTTTGAAAAATCATGAAAGTTTATCTTTGAATATTTCAAATGTTTTTGAAAAACCTATGTTTCTATGTCAGTGGTGCTCAAACCTTTTCATGTGAAGGACCCCCAAAATGATATGTATTTAGCCACAGACCCCCCATCTCAAAATATTTAATTCCAAGGACCCCCCAGAAGCTAAATTTGAGTTACTAATGTTCGCTTAAAAATACATATATATTCAAAGATTTGCAGACTTTCACGACTTTTCAAAAATAGCAGATCTACAAGCTCGCAGCGCGGCTGTGAGCTTGTATATCTGCCATTTTTCAATAGCTAAAGTATAAAATAATTAAGGCCCCTCCACCTTGGGCCCTAGTCCAACATTTCCCCCCCTTGTGACCCCCTGCCTCTGCTATTCAGCACAAACTGAACCTAGAGATCCTGCAGCTTAACCAATAGGTGTGGTAGAGGGGTACCCATTTAGGCCTAGAATTATTGAATGCTTTAACCAGTGAAAAATAGCAGATATACAAGCTCACAGCGCGGCACCGAGTGCCGTGCTGCGAGCTTGTAGATCTGCTATTTTTGAAAAAGTCATGAAAATGTGTGCAAATCTTTGAATATTTGTCTTTTTAAAGCAAACGTTTGTAACTCAAATTTTGCTTCTGGGTGGTCCCTGGAACTAAATATTTTGAGATGGGGGTCCGTGGCCAAATACATATCATTTTGGGGGTCCTTCACATGAAAAACTTTGAGCACCACTGACATAGTAGTCTCTCAAGAACAGACTAACTGAGCTCCAGTTGAATGGGTTGTTAATGTTAGCAGTACAGGGAGAATTAAATTACCACATCAATTCAGCATGGAATTGAGGACAAAATCGTATCCAACGATAACAAAACATGTTTTTTAAGTCTTGGGTCCGAGAGACTACATCTCATCAAACGGTGGACCGTGGCTCTAATGCTGAATAACTAATGGACCTTGATATGGAAAGGGTTGAAAAGCACAGGTGTGAAGCAGAAAGTGAACTAACATGTTTCAGACATCCCGAGTATCCCGGAAGTTGTGGAAGTCTCCCGGAAATAAGCATAGCCTCCCGCACACCCGTTAGTGGCACTAACTCCCTGAAATCCCTCCCGGTTTTGACAGGTCTTGCTTAATATGAATAAAATAACAGTACTTTACAACCGTCGGTTCTTTTTCGCTGGACATACAGCTGCGTCAGCCTGTGCGACGCACGGCAGCCTGCAGGCAGGCTGTTGTGTCTCACTGTGAGAGTGACAGAACTTTCTCCCAAATAGGTAAGACATCATGCTATAAATTAACCCGATTATATTAAGCCTAAAATGGTTCCGCCGCCGTGCAGAATCGTTTTTAACAGTTTTTAACCGAAGAAAAATGAGTGAACGGTGCGTGCACATGGGACCTCCCGGAAATGCTCATCTGCAAGTTGGGAACTCTGATGTTTCTTGTTGAACATTTTTGCCTTTTCCAAGACAGTGCGAGAGTTTGTGACAGACAGAAAGAAAGAGAAAGTGAGAGAGAGACCAAGGAACAGCATTTGGTTGTGGAATAAAAAGGAAATAAAAAAAGGTATAAAATAAATGAACCTCAAATCAAAACCCAACTGGCAGGCTGCATTTATTGTCATTTTTGCAAGACATCTTTGACTTTTATTCCAGTTACATGAGCGCATATTAACAACAACCATACTCCAGAGAATGTTACAAGAATTGTCTCAGACAAAAATATAGCTTGGCTGTTGCTCTCGTTTCTTTTTATTTCATTTTTACAAACAAACATAATTATGCAATCATAACCACTAACCGTTTAGTTCTAATATTGACCCAGTCAGTTGGGCGAATTACAAATCATGCATCATCAGAGCTTTAATTTGTCAAAAGATGTTGATATTGCTGAAAGAGAGTTTAGTGGGATATGACTAGGGAGTCGACAAACATTATTCTAGCCAAAAGAAAAAGAAAAGAATAGTTTGGCAATACTTATACTGTCACAGTTTAGGCCAGGGGTCTTCAACGTTTTCAGGCCAAGGACCCCTTAGCTGAGAGAGATGAAGCAGGGACCCCCTCTACATATTGTAATGTGTGATGCAGATTTTCATCGATTTCATAGATAGATTCATAGACTTGTTTCACAGCACTGTAATCAGTCTATGTTGGATTCATGTTAATGTGTAGTTTCAGACATTTAACCATTTAAAATCGTTGATAGTTTGTAAACTTGACCTTTCACTATGTATTTGGTCTGCTCTTTTTTTTTACCTCTACACCAAACCTATTTGCCGAAAATAGCAGATCTACAAGCCCTCAACGCCTCGCAGCGCGAGGTGTTGAGAGCTTGTAGATCTGCTATTTTTGGCTAAAGTTCTCCTCGGAATAGGGATGCGAGGGTTCAAGTTGTTAATTTAAAATAATTATCCTATCACCCAAGGATTTGGCGGCCACCCGGTAGCAACTCTAAGGACGCCCTAGGGGTCCCGGACCCCCTGTTGAAGACCCCTGGTTTAGGCTAATAGCGATGAAACAAGACATACGATAACAATTATCATTTGCTTGTTTATGTTGAAAATTAAAAGTGCAAAAGGCAACATATTCTTTTGGGATGGTTAAGAATTCCAGTTGGGATGGTTAAGAATCCCCCTCCCCCCCAAAAACAAAACCTTGCTATATCTAATATAATATTTTTTTGTCTACCCACCACATCCAAGTTAAGCAGATTCACAAATCATACAAAAGAAAGTTCTTGAAAAGTGCAAATATTATGAATTGGCATTCGCTGGTTTATATCTATATACATCTCATTTCACAAGATGACAATGTGATAAAATCATCAAAAAGCTTTGTTTTAGTTTTATCTGGCGGGGTGCCACAAGATGGTGAGCATCACGTGACAACGCCCCCCCATTCTGAAAATGCATAGGATCCCCCCCAATGTTCATCGCAATTACACTCACAGATAACTACAACCACTTTGCTACCAAATAATCACTGTCGGGCAGAAATCTCTTATCTCCAAGTTTCAAATGCGTAAAGCTATAAGCCCTGCTTCATCACACAAGACTCTCGCACAAAACTAGAGAAAATAGCCCATCTACAAGCACACAACGCCTCATATCGTGAGGCGTTGTGTGCTTGTAGATTGGCTATTTTCACTATTTTAAAATCATTTAAATACAAAATGAACAGTTTTGGTTTCCATCCGACAACAACTAAATACCAAAATAACGAAATATTTTTTGTCGACAAAAATGTATTTTGGCGGGCCTTCCTTGACTAAGGGAACTACAGCCAACTACTTGCCATCACGGGACTGAACAGCCACTATATAAGGCAAGTTGCAAAGATACAACAACTGCATGAGACCCTTTTCTTTTTTGTTTTCTCTAAAAGTGGATTCCAGGGACTCTGTGGGTTCCTTTACGGGGGTCTAAATTGACCCATGCAGGTCTGTAACTCTGACAGTGTACACATGGAACCAAATGGATTCCATTTGTACGCTGTCAGAGTTATGGGGAAACCTTGCAATTTAAAAGTTTGAGAATCAAAATTTTTAAGACCATGCTTAACACCACTTCTCTGTCATCGACGCTGCATGCAACGCCAACTAGTTGGTGGGTCTTTATGTGCACGCTGGCATTCACAAGCTCCGTTATCAAAGGGGGTTTGCTTGTATTCGTCTTACAGTATGCAGCCTAAAGAAAAATGACGTTTGCCAGGGCGCCAGCACTACTGTGCCACTTCACTAATATTCTACGGATGCCGGACTAACACGATTGGCCTCCAGTTTGCGGTTGGAAAGAAAAGCGAGAACAAACAAGCTTTAAGTATAGTCTAATAACCAACAGCTCCTTGGAAACGAATCAAGCGACATTGCGCTCCTCCGTCGCTGTCAACACCCAAGAGATTGGGCTCTGGGTTTGACATGTACGCCATTTGTCATAGAAATGACGGTGAAATAGACAGTGAAATTGTCAGGGTTAACTGTGAAACGTTCTTTACACTTTCAGAGTTGACACTAAAGACTGCACTACTGCGTAAGTGTGTAGAGGGACAGCTTCACACACACACAAAAAAAAAAAGAAAAGAAAAAAAATCTTAAGTGGAAATTTCCTTGAGCGCTTGGGTTGAATTTCTCTCGGGGACGGATTCAATTAACATAGTTTTCCTTTTGTTCTCACTTTGCATTTTGTTTCACAGCTGTGTGGTTAGGCCTGCGCCTTTAGTTTGTTTTCCACATGCCCGCGTGCCGGCCAAGAGGGTTGATCTAGAAATGGGGAGGGAGCAGTCACTGACTTCTAAGAAGGTCTCATCATTAGACATGCATTTACCCGTGGTCTAATTAACAAAGCAAAACAAAACATGAACATTGGCATTAGCGGTGAAGATTCATACTGCATAGGTCTGAACGCGGTAAATACCACAGGTTATCAATGAAAGCCAAAAACAAGCCAAGAGCGTGGGAAAAAATGCTTCTCTAATCTTAATCTCTCAGTAATCTCTCTACAGAATCGATGGTCACTATTTCTATGTGCTGGAAGATGTGGGCTGGCGTTACATTACATATCCTAGCGAAGATAGGAGTGTAAAATCAACCTTTTAAGTGAAGCTTGCACGTTTAAGTGTTCAAGATGAGGGCTCCCATGTAGGCCCAACAGTTTCCACTACACGTCACATGAAATAATTTAAGATGAGCATTGCCCTCATAAGGGCCAGTCAATGTTGAGCTGCCAGTGAATTTGCGAAGACAGCTGAAAATCACCATCTGTTGCCAAGAAGAATATTGCAAAACACAATATGGTGCATGACTTTTATCTTGAATTACCCCGACCCGTCCCATCCTAAAAACAAAGTTAAAATAAACACAGAGATGTACAGTAAATCCATCATTTTCCAGAGGTTCCATGAATGGTAGTGTCCATTTCATAGGAATTAAGACCCTGGGAATGTCTGCAAGTCTGTTCATACTAGTTAGATAATAGAGACTTAATGCTGTTGATGAGAAGAACATGTCGTTTTGTTGATACTTTTGATTCCCATACATATACGTGCAGGAAACCCAGGAAAGTTAAGGAGCTGTTTGAATGATTTTTTAATATGAAGAGAGCATTTAAAAAATGCTACATAAAAGTCCAACAGAGAATCCAAACTGTAATATAATTTAAGTTACCTAAAAATACTACTGCCCCCTATTGCCTTGCAAGACGGTGGATGATTTAATTTTAGAACGGCACTGCACGAAAATGCAGGTAAACTGAGAAAAAATGAGGATTACCAGATCAAGACTTCCGGTTGAGGTACACTATGCGGGGTACCTCAGCCAACCATTCTCAGTTCACACAAAAGGTCAAGATCAATGAAAAGAAAAAGGGGTCTAGATCACAGAGGGGGAGGGGAAGAGATTTAGAAACAAAGGAGCTTGTGATGAAAATGAAGGCATACAAAAAGAAAGAAGGCAATAATAACAAAAGACAACAACATAGCCAGCAAGATATCATCAATCACATAATCAAAGGGATGGCAGAGAGCGAGAGACGTCAGAGTGAGAGTTGTTTGGAGACTTTTTTGGTTTTTGTTTTAATTAGTCTATTCCAGACAGTGGTTCTCAAAGTGGATTCCAGGGACTCTGTGGGTTCCTTTAAGGGGGACAAAATTGACCCATACAAGTCTGTAACTCTGACAAGTGTACAAATGGAACCAAATGGACCCTCCCGGGTCCATTTGGTTCCATTTGTACACTGTCAGAGTTAAGGGGAGACCTTGAAATTTTAAGGTTTGAGAAACACTGGTCTATTCTATGACACCGTTCAAACGCTCTCTCTCACTCTCCATTTCTCTAGCTCTCTCGCTCGCATCCTTCTCTACCTCCTCCTCTCTTCACTGTGCCGCTTCTTTCACGTCAGGTCATCCGAGGGGAGGGAAGGCGCGCGCACGTGTGTGTGTGTGTGTGTGTGTGTGTGTGTGTGTGTGTGTGTGTGTGTGTGTCTGTGTGTAGGAGGCAAGAAAACAAAAAGAAGGAAACTTCCGACGCGATGGAGGAATGTCGTTGGCATGGCAACCTGTAGGAAAAAGAAAGAAAAAACGAAATAAAAGAAATACTGTAAATATAGAATGGTTGGAAGCGATGTCAGCCTAGCTTAGGCCTAGTCAGACAGCTAAGCCATTAGGCCTGACTCCTAGGGCCATTAGGAATTTCTGGAGACGATTAATCGTCATACAAAATAATCACGTTTGACGAATATATTGTCTTTTTTTTTTTTTTCATGCCACTATGATAGGCTATGAGCGTTGGTAATACTCATATTATACACCTTAATGAAGAAGAAGGGCAATTGAATAGCTTTTTGAACATTTACAGTACATTTACTTTAGCCCTATTGTATACCGTGGCTATTTGAAAATAGCCGATCTACAAGCTCACAACACGCCGCGATGCGAAAATAGCCGACAACTGCAAAAATATTGACAATAGCCGATAATGTTTATCACGATCCAACATCTATACTCTAGTCTAGTTGCCGTCTGTGTGTGATCATCATCATCATCCCCATCCATCCACAGCAGAGTAGCAGCGCTAAGCTAAGCTGCAGTAAAGGCATTGACTACAGTCCTCTGTGTTGAAACGAAAGTGAAAGCGTTTTTCTGTATCGAATGAGATGTTTACTCGAGTCATGACCAACAAAAGTTCTTGAGTAAGCGGGGGAGAGCGGCCCGAGCCGTGGTCCGGCGGTCCGGGCTGCTAGGCCGAGTTGTGGCATGGCGGTGCGGGTTCGAATCCCGTCCCCGACGACCTTTGCTGCATGTCTCTACCCATCTCTCTCTCTCTCTCCCCCCGTTTCCTCTCTGTCTCTACTGTGGCCTATGAATGGGGGCCAAAAAGCCCCATTAAAAATACAGGGAGAGCGTGACAGAGAGGACGACCTTACCTTTAGTAGAGGAAGAAGAAGCGTGTTCTGTGGGAGGTGGCCATGTTCTCTGACATGTTGCGCACTTTCAGATAGTTGACAAAGCCTCTGAAGAAGAGCAGGAGACCTGGGGGTCCAACAGAGGCCGCTATCAGTTTGACATTAACACTTAAACACCCTGGGAACCCTGGGTCCCGTAAGACTTGTGTTCCCTCCTTTTTTCCCCGCTCAAATCTCCATCACATGAAAATAACCGATCTACGAGCTCACAACACACAGTGTTGAGCTTGTAGATCTACTATTTTCGCCAAAAGTTTGACTATTATGACATGGCCAGAAGAAGGGATCCTGGGGTTCATGTGGTTAATTAATCAAACTGTCAGAACAGATAAGGGAAGCAGTTGCAAAAACGTGCCAAACAGCGGTTGCTGTTAGGCAAGCAGTGGTTGTAAAAATGGTAACTGACGTCTGCAGACCATTCTATGAGGCTGGTGTGTTGTTTTTATTAGCCAGGAGAAGGGTTTTATACTCACCAAGCAGCAGGAAGATCCACCACAGCCAGTACTGGCCATTAAAGTAACCGGTGAAGTAGTCTGAGAACTGCAGATAGAGAGAGAGAGGTTTTATTCACCACCATCACTGTGGTTTTATGCTTTGTTGTTGTCGTAAAATTATCACCGGATGACCGGATGTTTATTAAAGGTATTAATGCTCATTTGGGTGTCATATTTGTACACATATCTTTTGTCACATTGAGAAATCAATAAACATCAAGAAAAGAAAAGCAAATGAGCATCTTGTCTTCCTGGGGTCCTGAACAAAGCAAATACAATACAGACACGCAAAAAAATACAAATTCAACTATAAAAAGCAAAAATCAAACCTCGGTTCGAAGTGGAGCGGTGAATTTGAGCAGTTCCAGGTAAATATATATATATATATATATATATATATATATATATATATATATATATATATATATATATATAAAATTGAACTCAAGTGTCCATATATTGACATGTGTCAATTCTTGTTTGCCCGTGGCTCATATTGACATGTGTCAATTCTTGTTTGCCCGTGGCTCGCTACGGTGGCTGCATGCTTCGTGAGCCTCCACTCTAGCGGCTATCACGGTTGTGTGTGTGTGTGTGTGTGTGTGTGTGTGTGTGTGTGTGTGTGTGTGTGTGTGTGTGTGTGTGTGTGTGGTAAAGTCGCACATGCGCAGATCCTGTTCAAACTCAACCGGACAGTTGTGGGACACTGGACACACATTGCTGCTCATAGCGGAGCTGTGCTTCACACCGCTCCAAAAAAACACACACGGTTCCATGGCAGGTTACTTGCAGTGTTAATTTTGTCCACTAAGACTAAAAGACTACAAGATTTTGATATTTTGTCGATAACACTAGACTAAAACAATTTCAGAAGAAATTAAAGCCAAATACATATTTTATGTATGGTTTATTTGACCAATTAACAGGCAGTAGAAGACAATGACGTGTTCAGAATTATGTGGTTATATTTAGCCTAAAAAGATTATCCTAAAAGACGAAGACTAGAAGTCTAAAGACTAATCCCAGAATACTAAGACTAGGACTAAAATGTCTTGATATTTAGTCGACTAAGACTAGACTAGACAAAAACAATTTCAGAAGACTAACACAGGACTAAGACTAAATGGTGTGTTATTCAAAAGACTAAGACTAAATCAAAATTTGCTGAAAATAAAAAGAATAATAATAATTAAAGCTGCAAGCAGCAATGACCGGGCCCTCGCAGCTCTACCCACGTCACAAGGCCAGCAGCCAATCAGAAACCAAACAGGAAGTCAGCCATTTCGACTAATTAGTGGCGTTTTGGCACATTTTTGGCCGTTATCACGGGTCGCACTTTAACGATAGTTTAAAGTTTTTCTCAAAAAAAAATGTTTGAGAAAAAAAAAATTCGAGAAAAAAAAATTTGAGAAAAAAAAAATTTTTGAGAAAAAAAAATTTTGAGAAAAAAAAATTTGAGAAAAAAAAATTTGAGAAAAAAAATTGAGAAAAAAAATTGAGAAAAAAAAAATTTGAGAAAAAAAAAATTGAGAAAAAAAAATTGAGAAAAAAAATTTGAGAAAAAAAAATTTGAGAAAAAAAAATTTGAGAAAAAAAATTTTTTGAGAAAAAAAAATTTGAGAAAAAAAAATTGAAAAAAAAATTTTTTGAGAAAAAAAAATTTTTGAGAAAAAAAAATGTTGAGAAAAAAAAATTATGACACCAGCCGCGAGTCTGTACGACAAACGGTTCATGAGTTATAGAGGCACTTCCTGTTTGGTGAAGGGCACTTCCTGTTTGGCGAAGGAAGCGTCAATTAAGGTTAAGGGCTCTTAATCAAGTAATATGATACCAGCCACAACTCTGTACGATAAACGGTTGATGAGTAACAGCCAAAAAAGGAACAATCAAGTTTCGGCCAATCAGAAGAGGGGGCGGGGCTTAGTTAAACCAATTAAGGTGAAGGACACTTAGTCAAGTCATATGATACCAGCCACAACTCTGTACGATAAACGGTTGATGAGTAACAGCCAAAAAAAGGAACAATGAAGTATGGACCAATCAGAAGAGGGGGCACTTCCTGTTTGGTGAAGGAAGTTTGACGCTACGCCACGGGCTCGCCGTTTTACGAAAACTCACGATTCGCACAACTTTTCATCGTTAAGGTGTCTTGAGTATGCCGAGCGAACTTGAAGTTGATCCGATTAACCCCCTAGGAGGAGTTCGTTAAAGTGCGACACGTGAAAACGTCCAAAAATACACCAAAACGCCACTAATTAGTCAAAATGGCTGACTTCCTGTTTGGTTTCGGATGTGGCGCCGAGAGACTTTTTTGTGAGTCCGGACACAATACAGATGTGTACCGATTTTCGTACTTGTGGGTGAAACCGTATAGTGGGGCTGTTGCGTTGAAATATTTTAGGGGGCGCTGTTGCGCCATTAGGCCACGCCCCCTTTAATTTTTTTTTAATTACGTAATTTTTCGCCACTTGTGATGTGCTTGCAAAGTTGCACAACTTTTGGAGTACGTTTTGCGCCTCAAAAACACGATTCTTTAGGGGGAAGAATAATAATAATTAAAGCTGCAAGCAGCAATGACCGGGCCCTCGAAGCTCTACCCACGTCACAAGAGGTAGCAGCCAATTAGCATTAGAATTTTTTAATCAGCATTAGCATTTGTTAGCATTAGCATGTTAGCATTAGCAAGTGTAAGCATTAGCATTAGTTAGCATTAGCATTTGTTAGCATTAGCATTAACATTTGTTAGCATTAGCATGTGTAAGCATTAGCATGTGTTAGCATTAGCATTTGTTAGCATTAGCCTTTTAGCATTAGCATTTTTAGCATTAGCATTTGTTTGCATTAGCATGTGTTAGCATTAGCATTAGCATTTTTAGCATTAGCATTAGCATTTTTAGCATTAGCATGTGTTAGCATTAGTATGTGTTAGCATTAGTATGTGTTAGCATTAGCATTTGTTAGCATTAGCACTAGCATGTTAGCATTAGCATGTTAGCATTAGCATTTGTTAGCATTGGCATTAGCATTAGCATGTTAGCATTAGCATTAGCATTTGTTAGCATTAGCATTTGTTAGCATTAGCATTTGTTAGCATTAGCATTTGTTAGCATTAGCATTAGCAACATTTTTGAGAAAAAAAATTGAGAAAAAAAAATTTTGAGAAAAAAAAATTGAGAAAAAAAAATGTTGAGAAAAAAATGTTGAGAAAAAAATTTGAGAAAAAAAAATTTTTGAGAAAAAAAAATTGAGGAAAAAAAAATTAAGAAAAAAAAAATTGAGAAAAAAAAAAATTGAGAAAAAAAAATTTGAGAAAAAAAAATTTGAGAAAAAAAAATTTGAGAAAAAAAAAATTTGAGAAAAAAAAAAATTTGAGAAAAAAAAATTGAGAAAAAAAAATGTTGAGAAAAAAAAAATGTTATGACACCAGCCGCGAGTCTGTACGACAAACGGTTCATGAGTTATAGAGGCACTTCCTGTTTGGTGAAGGGCACTTCCTGTTTGGCGGAGGAAGCGTCAATTAAGGTTAAGGACTCTTAATCAAGTCATATATGATACCAGCCACAACTCTGTACGATAAACGGTTGATGAGTAACAGCCAAAAAAAGGAACAATCAAGTATGGACCAATCAGAAGAGGGGGCACTTCCTGTTTGGTGAAGGAAGCTTGACCCTTCGCCACGGGCACGCCGTTTTACGAAAACTCACGATTCGCACAACTTTTCATCGTTAAGGTGTCTTGAGTATGCCGAGCGAACTTGAAGTTGATCCGATTAACCCCCTAGGAGGAGTTCGTTAAAGTGCGACACGTGAAAATGGCCAAAAATACACCAAAACGCCACTAATTAGTCAAAATGGCTGACTTCCTGTTTGGTTTCGGACGTGGCGCCGAGAGACTTTTTTGTGAGTCCGGACACGATACAGATGTGTACCGATTTTCGTACGTGTAGGTGAAACCGTATGGTGGGGCTTGAGGCACGAAGTTTTGTAGGGGGCGCTGTTGCGCCATTAGGCCACGCCCCCTTTTATTTTTTTCTAAATACGTACATTTTCGCCACTTGTAATGTGCTTGCAAAGTTGCGCAACTTTTGGAGTACGTTTGGCGCCTCAAAAACGCGATTTACTTTCGGGAAAATAATAATAATAATAATAATAATCTTTGCAAATACAATAGGGTCCTCACACACTGTGTGCTCGGGCCCTAATAAGAATCTTTGCAATTACAATAGGGTCCTCTCACACTGTGTGTGCTCGGGCCCTAATAATAACTGGTTACTTGGCAAGATTATCTCTTGTGCAGCTCTGTAACGTACCCTGACAATGAGGATCCACTTGATGAGGGAAAGGCCAAAGCCGCAGATGGCCCCGTAGCGTCCTGCGATGGTGTTGGTTAGACAGAAGGACAGACAGAACCCAATCCAGTTGAACAGGAAGGCCACTAGAAGGGAGACACACAAACATTAGGTACAGATAGGAAAAGTCAAGACAAGACACACACCACTGTCAGAAACATATCTCATTCACTGCCACTGCAGTTCATTGGGTTAGGAAAAGGGTCTTCAACGTTTTCAGGCCAAGGGCCCCTTAATTGAGAGAGAGATGAAGCAGGGGCCCCCACAACCTTTTTTCATAGATTCCATATAGTGTCATTGTTTAACAGCACAATCGTCAGTGTATTTTGGATGCATGTCGATTTGTTTTCAGATATTTAACCACTTGAACCGTCAATACTTAATAAACTTGACCTTTGACTCTGTACTTAGTCTGCTCTTTTTCCCCCTCTACACAAAACCTCTTGGCCGAAAATAGCTGATCTACTGCGAGGCGTTGTGAGCCCCCCCCCCCCCCCAGGGGTCCCGGACCCCCTGTTGAAGACCCCTGACCTAGACACCTCATTCGCCACTGCAGTTCATTGGGTTAGGACATTTTGGAATTGTGGTGGATGACATTCATGCGTCCATATTCTATCATTGTGTCACAAGTAGGGATGGGACGATAATCGCCATTATCGTTTATCGTGATAAAAAACACTCATGGAAATCGTATCGTGGAGATTTACATTGATCGTGAAATCTTCCTCCGTCATGCCCAGGGATCAATTCACCTTCTATTTGCCGAGCTGCATATCCGGTAACATTTAAACCCTCTATAATTGGTCAAACAGACCTGGAAATAACGTACTCGATACAGTCTTTTTCCACTATGCAACAAATGTCTTTGCCAAAAAGCTTCTTTTTTTATGTTCTGACCCAGGATAATGGATGTTGGGGATATTTTGATTATCATGATAATATCGTAAATCACAATTTCTTTGGTCACAATAATCGTGATATGAAATCCCTACCCCTGCATTGCCTCATGGCTGCCAGCGTGTGATAGAACCACTGACCACAGAGCAGCAGCTGTAAATGCCAACACAGGTGTATTTTCAACAGCTAAGGGATGAAAATCTGGTGCAAGGTTTAGACTCTCCACACATACAGCCTTCCAAGTGCACCTTATTAATGATCCCTCAACAGTCCAGCAGAGGGCATCAAAAGCCAGGCCAGAGGAGTTCATGAATGTGGTACAGGGGTTTGGGCTTTTCTTCCCATTCCAACCCCATGTTCCTACACCAGCAGTTTAAACTAATTTGTATCCCTTCTCTCTGATTGAAGGTGCAGTGATGTTGCTAGGTTTTCAATGCAATGGGTCCCGTGAGCCAAGGATGGACCTTCAGATGGGTCCCAGGGATATTCCACAAATATTCAACGAGTCATGACGTCATATTTTGACAAAGTGCAGCATTTAACTCGTGTTTCATGGTTATGGATATAATATGGTTACGTTCATGTAGAAAACGCATCTGAAAGAAATAAACAATTCCAAATCTGTCTTCCTTTGACCGTCACCCTCACTTTCTGTATCTCTGTCCTTCTCCGACTTTGTCCTTCTACATCTCTCTGTCTTCTTCTGTCTCTGTCCAAAGTCTCAGATGTCTCTCCCAAGAGAATGTATCTTAACCAAGTCCTCTGACTGGAAGGCCAAGGTCGTTTCCCCACATTATATAGACTCAACAGCTCTAGTCTTGAGGTCAAACACCTAACCATAAATGCCAAACATCGCACATTTTCCGCACTTGTTGCCATTGCAATCCATGTACCGTCTTTAATTAGTGTGGTTGCCACAATAAAGACCACACTTAAGACTTCTTTCCAAATTAACTTTTCTATGCCGTGCTAATCCTTCCAAAGTCGTTCTGTGGCAGGTTCAAATGGTAAGACGGAATTCATTTGCGTGTGACTCGCTTCCAATTGCAACCACACTTCCAATTGCATCGTTCTAGTTCCGTTGTACACTTGTGTTCAATAAAATCCTCCATCCATCCACTCAGGCCTCCACGGTGAATAACTGGATGTCACTGACCTACGTAGGCAGCAGGGCTGAACTGGGAGTACAAAAACCAGGCCAGAACTCCTTGGCCACCTTTGTCAGTTGACACAGAGCAGCAACAGAGATATAGAGGACAATGACCTTACGAGTAAAACAGCATGATTCGTTTGACTGTTAACCCATTTAGCAGGGGTTGACACTAAGGTCTCAGAGGCACTTGCCCGTCGGGCAAGTACAGGTCATGTTCTACTTGCCCAAAGTTCTTGCCCACTTGCCCGAAAAGTAAATCGTCAATTATAAAATGATAGGTAACATTTGAATTACCATTTTTACTTCCTGGGGCTGTGCTTTAAAAATGTCATACCTAATTTTGTATGCCAAATACCTACATAACTATGAATATGACTGTGGGTTATTTTAACAGTGAGAACAGCACATTATAGGTAAACAGTGCTCTTATTTTACATTCCAAACCAGGAGACAGAGCGCTCTTGCAACGTTCAGTTGTTTAGACAGATACAGTATCTTGCTTATAGACGGTTACGTCCCCTCTCAAACAAGCACTTGCCCTGTCGGGCAACCTGAAAGCAAACTCCACCTGCCCCAAAGCTTTTTTTACCTGCCGGGGGCAGGTGGGCAAGCCTTAGTGTCAATGCCTGCATTTAGGCTTAGAATTATTTGATACTTTAGCTATTGACAAATAGCAGATATACAAGCTCACAGCACGGCACCGAGTGCCACGCTGTGAGCTTGTAGATCTGCTATTTTTGAAGTCATGAAAATGTGCGCAATTCTTTGAATATATGTATTTTTAAAGTGAACATTTGTAACTAAAATTTCGCTCCCGGGGATCCCTGGAACGAAATATTTTGAGATGGGGGTCCGTGGCCAAATAAATACATATCATTTTGGGGGTCCTTGACATGAAAACGTTTGAGCACCACTGACATAGAAACATATGTTTATCAACCAAAACATTCTCACGATTTTTCAAAAATAGCAGATCTACAAGCTCACAGCGCAGCACTCGTGCTGTGAGCTTGTAGATCTGCTATTTTTTAATAGTTAAAGCATAAAATAATGCGTATTAATGCGGTCTAAATGGGTTAAGGACAATTAATGTTGCAAAACTGATACCAAAGTTCTTGTCATGCTTACCTTATGAATAGCCTCTAATAATATTGTATATGATGTGTGAAACAGTCTCAATGATAAAAGGGTCTGCATGTCTATAGTGCCTATCCCAGTTCTTTTCAATTATATTCCACCTATTCACACACTGGCTTAAGGCAATAGTCCTCTTTACCAAGTCACAACAGCGCTCCAGACAAACAGCAACTCTGCATACGTCTGTCCCTCTTTTGTTTCCTCTTCTTCTTTTCCAGTTGTGTCATCTGTCAGTATGAATCATCATTCACCCTGTTTTACAACTTTGAAAATCTATTTAAGCGGCGTAGGACCAAACATGTATTATGTTTCCCTTTGCTGGGGTAAGAAAATAACAATGACATAACCAATGACAAGGTGACGTCTTTCCTTCACTAGTGCTCACGCACTACGGAAGCCTTTCCGAGGCGAGTAGCTTGACGATGACGTCATGACCGCTGCGTAGCGAGGCGAGCGGAATGTTGACTTTCTCACAGCCGCATCACCACCACCGAGTGCTGAACCAAAACATACCCGCCAGGGGCGTAAACCACCGGAATGCGGGGAATGCAGTTGCATTGGTGGCCCTGTGACAGTTGGGGCCCGCCCCCATCAAAAAATAACATAAATAAACAGTATGATGAAGTATATATATATATGTCTTGCTAAGGAGCGCCTCACCAGCCAACAACACACAAGGGGACCTTGAATGAACAGAGACCAGCGCTCCCCAAAACGACAGCGTTTGTATACAAATAATTTGTCTAAGCCAGGGGTTCCCAAACTTCTTTGTCTCAGGGCACCCCATACATTTTTTTTTTTTAATCTGAGGCACCCCTACATTATAATTTCACTCCCAGCACCTTATATTTATAGCATATCGTTGTTGTCGGGTGGAAACCTTCCATGTCCAAAACCGTTTGATTTGTATTTATCATCTATAAATTGTACAAGCACACAACGACTCGCATTGTAGATCGACTGTTTTCACTAGTTTTGTGCGACAGTCTTGTATGATGAAGCAGGGCTTTGCTTTACCAAAAGACGTACACATTTGAAACTTGGAGATACGAGGTTTCTCCCCGACAGTGACGATATTTTAGTGATTATGTTGCAAGGAAAACGTTGAGATAATTATAGACATTTTGTTAGAACTGACTGAAAATAACTTTGTACTTCAAGTTTAAAATGATACTAAATATTTTTTAAGTGTCCAAATAACTTCCAAATATTATCAAATTATCAAGGGGGCACGGTTGCACAGTCGAGGCGACTGCGCAACCGAGTTGTGGAGGCGTGTTCTCCCTGTGTCCCCTAGGGTGGGCAACCTCACAAAAAAATATGCAGTCATCCCGGTCTCTTTACTGCCTCCCCATGGTCAGCTGGGGTGGAATAACGTGTTCCTTCCACACGCTACGTCCTACTGGGGAAACTCCACCCTGTCAGGTGATAAGAAGCGGTCTGCTTACGCTTCATGCATTGAAGGAAGCATGAGCTGTTCGGGGCTCTCCCCAGGTTGGCAGAGGGAGAAAAGCACCCAGGATTACAGCTTAGCCTTAAGCAATTGGCACAGGGTGAAAAATGGGATACAAAAAAAAATTAGACTTGCGGGTTCGACGACCTTTTCTGCCGTGTCACTGCGAGTTTCCTGTCTCTCTAAACTATACTATCCGTAAAAAAAGAAGAAAAAAAAAACATACAAATAATATTTGAGAAAAGTCCAAGAGGTAATATTCTGATATGCTGAAGTGCGTTCGGGGAAGTCTGCATGGTTTTTGATGCTTTTCTTTACAATACCAGTGGCATCTGCGCACGTTCCTTTTCTAAATCGATTGAAGCTGATTCAAAGTAATCTGAGCAGCTCAAAGTGACAGGGCCTCTCTGGATACTATCCATCCATCAGAATGCCTATGTGTGTCTGGCAAAAAGCCCAGAAAGTCCACCCACCTATCACCATGACATACAGTAAGTAGAGCCTCTTTCTATGTATTTATTTGAATCAATCATTGCACTTGTGTTTTATTTGTGTAGACACAGCAATGTTGTCCACCCGAGTCATGTTGTGGTGTCAATAATGCTTGTCACATCTTGCTGTGAGCCACAACACCACATTTTGTCAAGTAGACCTTGCCCATCACTATCTTTGACTTCTGGATCACATCAAGGGGTTAGCTTGTAGATCTGCTATCTCCATCGTTTTATTTTTATTTCCGGGTTCCCACACATTTTTAACAATGAATTTTCAAAACTTCTCTAAAGTATTTTACACAATTTCCAGGCCTATAGGAACCATACGTAATAATGAGGCTTTACCGTGCCGTCAATGCACCAAGACTCGAGTGAAGAGCAGTTCTACAAGCTAACAATGTTACGTATCATGTGTTGTCAACTTGCAGATATATTATTTTTGTCATGTTTTGGGTCATGTTTTTAGGAACAAAATCAACAGCCAAAAACAATGTACCGGACGGTATATCCAAAGATTTACCAACACATTTGACTAATTCCAAACCTTTTCCAGGCCTGGAAAACTATTCCATTTCAAAATATTTCCAGGAAATTCATGACCGTGGGAACAGTTATTTTGTAACGAAAATGATTAAGAGGATTATGCAAAATAACTGAATTCATGCAATCATGTACTGTAATTGTAAATTGTGACATGCCCCACATAAACACGCATCCTGGTTGAGTCCAGTGTTGGCTTATTAGGCCACAGATACCCACCAAGCCTGAGTGTAAGTTGAGTGTAAGTTGCTAAATGGACAAGAGTGTCAAATCATTCAGCAGGCAGGTCAGGCCATATCAAATTGCCAAATACTTTACCCAATATTCAAACAGATTAGACAGAGCTGCATGTTATGGTAAGACAGCCCTATGCAGCCATACTGTATATCCTAAAAATGCTACCTGATTCGAAAGCCGTCTTGCAAACGAGAGAGAGCACAATGCTGCATGACCTGATGGATTTCAATCTCTTAAGACACAAAATTGTACTCCATTTATCACCATTCACGCCCTGGGAGTTTCATTATAAGACCTGCATGCTACCATGATACCTGTGCACACCGGATATCTCACCCTTAGGCTGCTACCCAGGGACGTGCTGGCCATTGGGAAAAGCGGGACAACTCCTGAAAGGCCGGTTCATTCCCAGGCCGGTCCAGGCCAGCCATTAGGAAGAAAATTCAAATAAAATGCCGTCCTTTGTTCCATTTTGGGGGCTGGGCGGCCAACAAAGTAAATCGTCACTGTCGGGCAGAAACCTCGTATCTCCAAGTTTCAAATTTGTAACTTTTTCGCAAAGTAAAGCCCTGCTTCATCATACAAGTCTGTCGCACAAAAGTAGTGAAAACAGCCGATCTACAAGCACACAACGCCTCGCGGTGTGAGGCGTTGTGTGCTTGTAGATCTGCTGTTTTCACTAGTTTAAATCATTTTTAAAATGATAAATCCAAAACAAACAGTTTTGGACATAAAAGGTTTTTACCCGACAACGACGAAATATAACTCATGTAATTGGCCCACTGGCTTGTCACTTTGTCACAAATGTTTGAGTAGCAGCAGCAGCGCTATAGAGAGAGATCTCTCTCTATAGCGCGCAGTGAGGGCCTCTCCAACTCTTTTTCCCGGGCTGAATCAGGGGCCCAGCACGTCCCTGCTGCTACCGCTAACGGCCTAGCAAGAGTAATGCTTCCCTAACATTGCAGGGAGAGAGAAATCTGGGACACCGGGGCTTGTAACTCACTGAAAAACGCCAGCATGAAGATCCCATCGTTCCCCACTCGAAGCTGATCGGCGTCACTGAAGTCGTCCCTTGGAGGGAAGTCGTCGTCCTTAAGACACACACAAATAGACATAAATGAGTCCAGGAGGAAACCTGAAGTCATTCTCAAAGTCACAGTGTGTGAAGTCATGCAACAATTAGTGGTGGCTTTCAGCACGGTTCTGTCTAGCTTTGACATGTGGTTTAGCTTATCCACGTATTGTTGAAACCGTAGGATGAATTCAGCACGTTGCAATGTGAAAAAAACAAATGTCGGGATATTTGAGTGAGTGAGATTCACAAAGCAGTGCATTAGGTGGATAAAGTGAACAGCTGAACCACCATGTGGTAGGTATACGTAGCCTAAGTCAGCAGTACAAACGTCATATGTAGAGTACACTGGGATGGACAATGGACTTTATCATGCTTTTCTGTTATTATATGAGGGAAACTCCAAAAATGACTTGGTAAATACTATTTTCACCACATCTAAGTCACTCAAACGAACCAGGTTTGCATGAGAAGGCTTTAGGAGACTAAAGATAAGTGCGTGTGTGTGTGTGCATCATTTTGTATCCTAACGGCTCTGGCAACAGTGTTGCTCACCAGTGTTGATTTCATTTAAAAAAATGGTCAACTAGAACTAAATAAAAACGAAGCTAAGATGACTAAAACTAAGAAGACTACATATCTTGACAATTTTGTCAACAAATACAAACTGGACTAAAATGTTAGGGAGGGACTAGTAGAGAACAGAATCCAGTAGAACTAAAGGTCAAGTCAGTTTGTGTTTGGGTGCCCTCGGGTGTTGCGCGCTGAAAATGGACGATCTACAAGCTCACAGCGCGTCTCAGCGCGGCACGTTGCTTGCTTGTAGATTGGCTATTTCCAGCACGCAACTAAGTGTAAATCACCAAGGCCTGTCTAAATACATTTTAGTAAAAACGAAATGAACTGTAGATTTAAAACTAGAACAGGGGTCTTCAACAGGGGGTCCCCAGAGTTACTACAGGGGGTCCTCAAATCTTTGAGTGATAGAAACTTTTTTTCTCCTTTTTTATATTAACCACTTGAACCCTAGCATCCATATTCTGAGAACTTTAGCCAAAAATAGCAGATCTACAAGCTCTCAACGCCTCGCAGCTATTTTTGGCAAAGAGCTTTGGTGTAGAGGGGAAAAAGAGCAGACTAAGTACAGAGTGAAAGGTCAAGTTCATTAGGTATTGACAGTTCAAGTGGTTAAATATCTGAAAACACAAATTCACATGAATCTAAAATACACTGATGATCGTTCTGTCAAACGATGAAACGGTTGTGGGTGGGTCCCTGCTTCATCTCTCTCTCAACTAAGGGGTCCTTGGCCTGAAAACATTGAAGACCCCTGCACTAGAAATTAACTCTCAAATACCTGGAACGCGCCCGAGTCGCGTTAGATTTGAAGCACTTTAACCATTATTTTATGCTTTAACTATTGAAAAATAGCAGATATACAAGCTCACAGCGCGGCACCGAGTGCCGCGCTGCGAGCTTGTAGATCTGCTATTTTTGAAAAATCGTGAAAATGTGTGCAAGTCTTTGAATATCTTTGACCCGATCTTTGACCCGACTTCTAAATCCTTCCTCTAAATCAGCTGTTCTCAAACTTTTTCATGTCAAGGACCCCCAAAATAACATTTATTCGGCCGCAGACCCCCATCTCAAAATATGTTGTTCCAGGGACCCCCCAGAAAAAATAGCAGATCTACAAGCTAGTTAAAGCATTCAATATTGATGGGTTAAATCAAAATGTGCTGCCAACATCAGCAGTGTTCCTCCTCACCCTGGGCACCACCTCCACGGCGGCTGCGGCCATCGAGGCGGCCTTGGCCTTCTCCGCTTCATCGTACGTGGGCAGAGAGGTGGCGATGCTGTACGGCGGAGGCACCGGGAAGTCAGGCTGGAAACTACATGAAGCATCTGTGTGGAGCAACAAAGGGAGGTAAACGATGGTTACCCAATTAACTCATTGACTGCCAAGGCCCGAGTTTCCCGAGTTATTACAGTAGTCCCAGGCTGCCACAGCCCGAGTTTCCCGAGTTGGAAGCCATTTTGAAAAAAAAAAGAAGAAAAAGAAAAGAAAAAAAAATTATAAAAACATTTCTAAAAATGCCTCAAATGTATTAGGCATGATCGCAATTGCGAAATTGCATGTTTAGCCCCATAACAAACACATCTTTCAAAATGTCAAAAATGGCTGTTTTGTCTGACTTTGAAGGCTTGTATCTCATGAATGCCTGAACGGATTTCCAAGCGGATTTTTTTGTTTGAAAGCTGTTAAAAAGTACTACACATATGGTGCATATATGGTGCATGGGCGTGCACGATCCGTGCACTAAAAATTGATCCGTGCACTAGAAATTTAGGAACGTGGCATCCTGGTACTTGGCGGCCATCTTGAAAAGGGCATTCAATGAGTTAAGCAGTGGTGGAAGAAGTACTCATATTTTCTTACTGAAGTAAAAGTTTCAATACTGCAATATAGAAATACAATGTTACAAGTCATAGAATTCAAAATATACAATGCAGAATGTCCCATTTCAAGCTCACAATATGTTGCGGAGCATTGTGAGCTTGTAGATTGGCTATTTTCAAATGGCCCAAAATGTATATAGGTTGAGGCACAGGTGGTTATTGTATTTTTTTTTTATAATAATCAACATCTACAAATTAACTAGTAACTCAAGTTTTCAAATGGCGCAGTTCAGGCCAAAGGTGGTACTGCAGCTGAAAATGCTCTGAGAGCCATTCAAAAATGAGAGAGGCTCTCTATTCAGGAGTGGAAATTTAGCCTCAAACCTTTTGAAAAACGTTTTTGGGACATAAACAATATGACCTAAATACTTTTTAAATGCATGGTGTATCACCTTTAAGTAAAGTACTGGAAATTGGAAATACTCCAGTAATGTAAAAGAAAAAACTCCAACACAGCGTCAGAGGGAATGCCAACCTCATTACAAAGAGCCTTCACTTTTTTTTAAGGATCATTGCTACATTATAGACATTACGGTTCCGCACATCAGCAACGACTGAAACCAGAATGAGACCATTCGAGCAGTCAAGTTTGACTTTTTGTCACAGTTTTTTGTTCTCTGTTTCGAGTTTCCCACAGAAACGTGCTGCTGAGCTGACACAGTGACGATGGCCCCTATTAATGCGAGTTTAGCCAAGACGAGGAAGGGAAATGAGGACAGGCCCCGCCGGACAGAGCACAATATAGGCCTCGGCAGGTTCTATGAAAGGTTTGTGGAGGTGAAGAATGACCCTTTTGGTACCCATTTTCCAGAGAATACAGTTCACTATATTATTTATATGGTCTAGTGCTGCAACTTTTGATTGTCATCTAGCCATCGACATTATTTATACATCAACCAATTAATGCAACACAAGAAAATTACCGGCTTCATTTTATACTTTGTGGTACAACAGTGTCGCAGGAAAATAACCGATTTACAAGCACGTCACACCCAGCATGTCACATTGCAAAGTGCTGAAATCAACTATTATTTGTATTTATATAATTGCTTGGCCATAAAGTGGAGCTTACAATGGGACATAATAAACCTAATCTCTATAATCTTTGTTTTGATCCCTCACATTTTCTTTGCTTAAAAGCTTCCATCTAGGGCTGGCTCCAAAGAGTATTCGCATATTCATTCAGCAAGTTTCTATTCAAACAATATAAATATCTAGAGGATTCATTTTTTAAATGTTTTAATCATTGCACAGCCTTGTCACTAGGGCTGTCACGATTATGACATTTTACATGACGATTAATTGTCACTCAAATAATTGTGATTGACGATTTAATTGTGTATTTGTCGTTGACGATTACATTTCTGTTTGGCTTTTAGGCTTTGAAGTTGCACATGGCAATCATGACAAATAACCTAAATATAAAAAGAAATTACTGGCATAATATTTGGCAATTTTATACTTAAAAAAGAACATTGATAGATTTTGAAAGTGTTTGTAACTATATTAACATTTCTCAACATGGAAACGATTATGACGATTATGCAAAATAATTGTGATCACCTCAAATAATTGCGATTAGGCGATTATGTAATAATTGTGACAGCCCTACTTGTCACGCGTGCACGTGGAGCATATCCAAGCCAATGTGTTATTTAGTTGTCCTTTAAGATCTAAGGACGCGTGTCCCTCCCTTCCCTACGGCACCCTGGACAATGCTGCAAGCATCCCAGACTCTTCTCCCTCCCAAACTGTGAAATGACCTCCACCTGCACTCTCCAAACCAGGACTGCAGATTCACTCCCTGTTTGCCAGACCCAGGGGGTCGGCCTACAAAAGGCTTTGTCGGTCTGTCGGTCTGTCGGTCGGTCCCTCTTTTCCTCAGTGTGCCTGTGTTTGCCTCTGACTGCTCATCTGCCCCTCCCTTCCCTTGCTCGGCTGATTGCCTTGAGTGCCGTCACCTGTACAGGACCAGCTGAGTTGAGTTGGCTGACGAGCTGCTGACACTATAAATTCCTCAGCCCATCTACAAGCTCAGAAACATTTCCAGCTGCTCAGCCTATACAATCCTGTGTGTTCATGTGTTAGTTCAGTGCCATACTAGTGAAAACAGCCGATCTACAAGCTCTTGCTATCAACACCTTATCGTGGTGGGGAGGTTTGCGTGCCTTAAGGATCCCACGAGCTATACCAGCTGGAGTCTTGCACTCCTGCCAGCGTCACGCTTGCCGGACAGGTCAAAGGAGAGAGGCCAGACTAAGATTGATACACCCCCCCCCCCCCCCCCCCTTCCTTGCATTCTGATTTTCATTGCGGGTCTGGCAGAACCAGGTGACCTGGTCTAGTTTCTGCAGCAATCTGAAAGATCACCACTTCAAGTTCAGGCTCTACCTCAGTGGTTCTCAACCTTTTCAGGCCCCCCACCCTGACGAGCACTAAGAGTTGAGGCATTACATTTTGTATAACACGGTTCTATTGTGAAAATAGCAGATCTACATGCTCACAACGCCTCGCATTGCGACCCCTGGGGGTCCCGACCCACAGGTTGAGAACCACTGCTCTACCTCACAGCTGGATTCACACATCTTGTTGCCCGTTTTGATACATGTTGGTTACTTGTTAACGTATGTCATTATATAGACGTACTGTTCTATTTATGTGACCCTTTACCCTGTTGTTTGTCGATTCGTTTTCAACCCCTTTATACTCTGAATTTACAATTCTAAGTCACTATGGAGTTCTCAAATTCTGCCCGAACCCGACATTTTCGGACCGGGTAGGGCCTGAAATGCATGCCAATTAGTCGGGCCGGGCCTCGGGCTCAATAAAAAAGGTTTTTTTTAATCATTTTATTTTTGTCTGTGATGGAGTTCTCAAATTCTTCCAGAGCCGACGTTTTCGGGCCAGGTAGGGCCTAAAATGTATGCTAATTAGTAGGGATGTACCGAAAGGAAGATTCTTGGCCAAAACCGAATACCGAAATATAGGTAACACTTAGACGAAATCCCAATATATTCATTCAGGATATTCATTTAGAAACGGCATGGCTAAGGGTATTCAGAGCACCCCTCCCATCAATCCCTTGTGGACATACCACCAGGTGTGGAGCCAGTTGCTCCTAGATCAATGGTGGCGTACGGAGGTGGAGGGGCCTCCGCGTCCCCCTGGGTACCCGACGTCGATGCCTCCTCGCAGGCTGATGAGCAGGAGGGCAGCGGGGCCGACTGGGAGGGCGATGCACCCTGGGCCGAGGCAGTCGAGGTGGACGGCTGCTCATCACTGGTGGAGGCCTCTGATGGGTCGTCCTCATTGTGCAACTGGTACAGGGGAGAAGAGAGGGAGGCAGGAGAGAGAAGACGTATGTAAATAATAATAATTCCACTGATCCAAGCCGAAAGACAATCGACTTCATTGATCATTAGAAATATTAAAATGCTCAGAAAATAAACGCAGCCCATGGCAGCGATCACTTTCGAGGTCTTAAAGGGCCAGTTCACCTCTGGGACAACCAGATCATGCTGCATCATATGATGCAACATGCATCAACATTCATGCTGAAATACCAAAATATCTCAAAACACAGATTGAACACAAAAAAATAACTCAGGATTGTGTTGATCTTGTCCCAAACAACAATAAAATAAGATCTGGTTGTCCCAGAGGTGAACTGGCCAAGTAGTTTCAAGTGCGCCTGATCCAGAACAGGTTCGGAAACACAGACTATATTTTTGCTGTCTAACAAGTGTGGTCAAACCCAAGTTGGCAGGGTGCAATTTACTTTCATGCTAGGGCAAAGAAAAGGTAGGAGTTGAATATGAATGATGAATGTTCTAAGAACATGAAGTAAATCCTCTGTTCCATCCCCATGCATCCATCCTCTATTCAAATCAATGAGATGGGCATTTTTACACTGCTGTGACCACAATTTAAGACAATTAAATACTGTCATTGCAAACGATGAATAAACGGCTTTATGGACCGCGATTTTCGGTTTTGAAAAAAAAATAAAAAAATAAAAATAAAAAGAAAAAACATCTGTGAGTGAATCCAGCTGGTGTTGCTCGAAAGCCGATCCACAAGCATCAAGCATTAAAAGCCTGTAAATCGTCTATATTCGGCAGGCTACGCCATCGGATTAATAAACGAGCATAGTGATTAGTCCATCTGTGATCTGTGTCCTTGTGCTCTCCACTGGTAGCAGGAGCTCATTAAAGCTTGTTTCTACCAGAGTCCCGACTAAATGCTCCATGAATAGATAGGAACTCTTCTTGTAATCATTATAAGCATAACATCCGTAAACCCTTATACAGAGATTAAATGTAGATTTGGCCTGTGCAACAGAATCTCCCCCTTCCCTCCCTCCCTTCCCTGCACATGTGAGGCATAGTGACATAAGGTGAATTGTTTTGCCTTGAGCATAATAATGAAAGACAGGAAATAAAGTAAAGTCAGCGATATAAGTTATATTTTATTTCCTTGAAAATAATTTAAGGAAGAAAATACTGGAATGTGACTGAATAGAGAAACTATACATTGTTAATAAGCAAAATAAACTGAACATTTGGGAAATATGTTCAAGCCGAAACCGATGTTCGAACTGAACCGCTGCACCCCTAGTGAAATCCTCTTGATATGAAATAATGTAGTTGTAGGCTCATAAGCATACATTGGAGTTAAGTAACTTATCCTACACCTAGGTCTACTGAGCTCTGCACACTCCAGACCGACCACTTGCCCTTCACATGTCATGTTCTGGACTACATGTTTGACACATTCTGAAACCGCTTGCATAGACACCGAAGTCAACATGGCCGTGTCAACAGTGAGGTGACAGTAAGGGGACACACTGTGGAAGCACGAGGGTTTATTGACTGTCTGCTCCACACCTGACTAAGTGCATCAGCCATAATTGGGCCAAAGAGCCAGCTAACCACCGCACTCACATTACAGAGCCCGATTACAGGGGGCAAGGGTAAACATAAAAAGGTTAGAGAGGTAGCCACGTGTTCTACAAGTGTCTAGGGCTGTCACGATATGACATTTTACATGACGATTAATTGTCACTCAAATAATTGGCGATTAACGATTTAATTGTGTTTTTGTCGTTGATAATTAAATTTCTGTTTGGCTTTTAGGCTTTGAAGTTGCATATGGCAGATATGACACATAACCTAAACACACAAATAAATTACTGACATATTTGACAACTTACTACTTAAGAAATAACATTGATAGTGGAAATAGCCGATCTACAAGCTCACAACGCGTCGCATCGAGCTTGTAGATCTGCTATTTCCACTATTTCTGAAATTTTTCAACATTCACGATTATGACGATTATGACTAAATAATTGCGATTATGTCAAATAATCACGATTAGACGATTATGTAATAATTGTGACAGCCCTAGGTAGCCTCGTGTTCTACAAGTGTCTCCATTGAATCCCCTGTAACCAGCCAGGGTCGGGGAAACGTGAGAGGGTGAGTAAGTTGTTTGCACGTGATTGACAGCAAAAAGCATACAGACACTCAATTCACGGTCCACACTGTATTTCAAACCTTTAGGCCAGTGGTCCACTCCTCAAACGTTGTGGTGAGTGCCATAAGACAGGGTGGTATCTCGGGATTTTGTGACAACCGTGACACATTATTATTGCGACTAGGGATGTCACTAACGGTTAATTCACTAACTGGTTAGTTAATTAACGGTTTTTAATTATTATTATTTTTTATTTATTTTTTCAACCCAAAATTGTATATGTAAGTACACAGAATTAAGGTTGGTAGACAAATGGTAGACATTTAGTTATGCTCCTTTGAAAGACAAACAAAAAATCTGCATTTAACAATAACAATACATTGTTATAGGCTTAATCATTAATAAACAACAAGCATCGTAATCAGCACGCATCGTAATCAGCACGTTTCAACAAGTGGTCGGTGGCGGTGCCTAAGGCTGAGCATTTTTATTGAGAACCATCAACAAGACGACGATTTCTGTTGTGTAATGAGTCTGTTGACTACTTACTCTCTTCTTGCCCCTCCCAGAGACTGTTTAACAAAATCACATCCCCATAGTCAAACCATCCAGGACCAGGAAAATGCGATAATATATATATTATTATTATGAAAATTAATGACAGGTTATTTCTTAGCGGTCGGCTAACCGGTTAACCGCCAACATCCTTAATTGCGACTATTTAAATATAATAACTAGAAAGATGCAATTTGGGAAATTACGACAGCTCTCGTGCATCACCCTTACGTGAGTCACAAGGGTGATGTCACCAATTATACTGGCTCCTCATTTGCTATATGGAGTAATAACATTTAACCAACGATGAAGCAACAAAAAAAGCTTTTTGATGATGTTTTGCGTCACCATATGTCATACCTAACATTTAGCCAATGAGGAAGCTTCATAAAGGTGACATCACGGAAATGCTGGTTCCTCATTGGCTAAATGTTACTCTGCAAACTCGAGATGATAACAATATTGTGTTGCCCTTCAGGAAACTACACTAATTAATAACTATATATATACTAGAAAGATTGCCGACTTGACTATATTCTGCAGAAAGCTAACTGTCATGTGAAGCTCGACCAATACTCGAGCTAGCACCACTCCCACTGATTCCCTATGAAGGTAAAACCCCATTCACAAATAAAGTTTCCCCAGGACTACAGTGTGTTGCCCTGTTGGGCAACCACACTAATAATAATCTGTCGTACACACTCTATTTCCCCCACAGCCCTGGATAAGCAACCTGGCCTGGTGGAGATCCATCTGAGAGCGCACTTTTCTAGTGCAAACTTTGTTTCTTTTGATGCAATGAAAGGGAACTTGGATAGCTAGTGAACATTCACCCGCCCACACACACCACAAACAATCAGCTTTTGAGTTTGGGTTGCAGCGAGTAAATGAGTGGCTGAATGACTATGCTGGGATCAAGGACAAGAGTGCAGCGCACACACATCCCCGAGCGGCACATACATACACAGCGTTACGTAAGGGCTTAACAACAAACACACACGCCTCCGTGTGTCAAAATATAACCAGGCCTCAGGCCATCTCAGTGTAACAGATATGGGAGATGGAGCAAGAACAGATAGAGTGTGCCAGATAAGAGAGAATGAGAGAGTATAATAATAAATAATAGGTCTGGAAGATTGAGGTATGCATAATAAGAATAAGTAGTACTGTATGTAGGGGCGAGAATAGGCAGACATTTAAACAGGTTAATCAAGGACATGGTGGGATACATTAGTGAAACTAGCAGAATCAAACTTTCATGTCACATCATAGATACTACAACATGGGTAAAATTCTTAATAGGCTATATTATGTTAGGAACAAAGAGATAAAGAAAAGACGTGGCTATGCCCCATGACACTTTCAGTGGCAAAACTCGCACCGAAGTTCGGTGAATAACATTAAGAGTCTAAATAATCCTGAATGATATGGACCTTTATAAAATACTCCGCTCAGGAATATAAAAGAAGAAATGTCACACATTGTTTGCTTTCATGAGTATTTTATGATTTGACTTTCTTTTGTTCCTGTGATGTTATGTTGTGCCCTATGTATTGCCATGCTGGTGGTGTGTCGTCTGTCCTTTTTGTTTAATATAAATATTATTGAAACTGTACACAAGAACTGTATGGGGTTTCGATGATGAATAACGGTGGAAATGTGCGTTTCATTGTGGTTAACTAAATATTAAAGCCAGTCATCCGAGTTAATACTGTGTTTGGGTCCAAACCATAGCCAAAGGGACTGTCGTCCTGTCGCCTACATGGTTATCGGAGCAGAAAATACAGTGTTTCTACTATTAGCCAGAGTGGCTAGTGAGTTCTCCTAAATCACCCCAGCAGCCATCGTCACAATGAATCTATCCAAATGAGAATTTAGACTGGAACCGAAAGTGGAATGTTAGCTAATTAAACTTCAACAATGTTATACTAGTAGACAATCTTTCCTGCACCGGTTTTCGATCAGTATATATAGCTTTTCTGAGCAATACTGTATACGCTTTTCTGAGAAGATCTTGCTGAGGGTATGAAACTCAAAGTATCCGTTATGTTCTCGGTAGTCTCGCGCAGCCAGACAAATATTCCACAATCTCCGAATGCTGTATAGAGTCTGGAACTACAGCTCCTGAGTGGCGAGTAATGGAAACTGGCATTTCTGTTCAAGAAAACATATTTTAAAATGACATTTCTGCTAAGCATCAAGCTAAATATGCTTAGATGATTTTTATTTATATAATGATAAATGTGCGCGATGTGAGACAGACTGTATGACGGGAGCATTTGCAAATCGCGGAGTCAACAGTCTGGCCAGTGGCCACGCGAGACTATGTTCTCGGCCACACAAACTACAATAACTGGACAACTCATGAACTTCTCTGTTGGGTCACCGGTTCTCAATGGCAGGTACAAGGACCCTGCAGGGGTCCTTGAGGGAGTTCCAGGGTGTCCCCAGCTAAATGATTGATAGTTAGGAATGTGCCCTGGGACTGTAACCCTGAGTGCATGCATCTCAGGGTTAAATTAACAGTAACAGGGTTCCAGAGATACAAAATATAACATATCCAGGGGGTCCTTGGAATTAAAAAGGCTGATCTTCATGCATCAGTGGTTCTCAGCCAGTGGTCCAGGGACCACCAGTGGTCCTTGGGGGGGTTCCAGCCAGGTGCTCCCCCGCTAAATAATGGGAGAGTTGGTAACCAAATGGACCCATAGAGTCCACTTGAGAGTTTTACACTCAAGAGTTAAATTATTGTTAGACATCTGCATTAGCTAATTTACAAGAAGTCTACACAATTTAGAGAATGTAGAAGATTGTTTGATCAATGTTGACCCGTTATCTCTCCTATGGTACCAACATCAAAACAGCATGGAATTGTGGGCAAAATCTTATCCAGTGACAACAAAATATTCAAAGCCTTGAGCCTGAGAGGTCCCCGTTTCAAATGCCGAATAAATAATGGACCTTCATATGAAAAGGGTTGAAAAACACTGTCAAACAGTAAACTCTTGGATACACAATCAGTGCTTGCTGCTGCATGCCATTTTGAAGCGGACATGTGGAATTTAACCCCTAGCTGTTATTAGTGCCGTCTAATCATGCTTGTTGATCTCCATTCCAGTTAAAACGCCACTGATTTGTTTTAGCTGAAGGTGAAATGAGCTGCTATTACTTTGCCAAGATCGGTTGCAACGTAACGCGTGATGTATACACAATTACACGCTCCATAATAATGATGCAAATATACAAAACAAAAAATACAAATACAACGTTGTACGCTGGACGAAAATAGTTGATCTACAATATGATGACAGCCCGTCCCCACTCATTCACCAGCTTGTAGATCTGTCCTATTCGGCAAGGCTGTATAACCATGTAACCAGGAAATGTGTAGTACACATTACATTGCCAACTCGTGTGGCCTACAGCATTGGTTCTCAAAGTGGGGTCCGGCGTCCATGAGGGAGTTCCCGGGGGTCCCCAGCTAAATGATAGTTATAGGAACCAAATGGTGGGTCTGTAACTCAAAGAGTGTGCAAATAGAACCCATTTGGTTCCATTTGTACACTCTCAAAGTTAAATTAACATTGATTTTACAATATAAATTGGGGTCTCAGAGATAGAAATGCCGTTAAATGGGGGGTCCGTAAGCTAATGCATGTCAAACTGGGGGTCCTTGACATTAAAATGGTTGAGAATCACTGCTAGAGCCCTAAAAAAAACTTCTCTGATGGCCATTTAGAGAAGATTTGTTATGGCTCTAGCAGTGATTCTGCCAGGGACACCCCATTAGTAATGAGGTGTCCCTAGCATATGTTTTCAGATGGGGGTCCGCGGGCTAATAAGAGTCAATCTTGACTTGATTAAGTTTAAGAACCAGACAGTGGCCTACAGAGGATCGTAGCTTAGCATCTAGAGGCTAACGTGTTATCCTAGCCAATGCGGAAGTGCTCAAAACAAACCACAACTGACGGGGAAAACAAATAAAAAAACTGTTTTAAAAGACATTCAAACGAACACCTTCCAAGCAGACCATGTTGTCTTTTCCTCTGGACTAATATATTGTACGTTTTGTGACGTTTGTGGTCTCTAAACTCTGTGGCGTCGGGGCCTCGTTCTGAATGTTGTTGTTTTGGACTCTGGTATAGAGATGGGATTTATGGCTCTTTGAATTGAGCCGGATCTCTAGGATCCGTTCCTTTCAAAGAGCCGTTCAAAAAGAGCCGTTCAGAAAGACTCATTTTAGTTACTAGTTACTTTGTAGATTTTGATTATAGACCTAATTACAAATCACTTCAACCATATACATTTCGGCCATTTGAAAATAGACGATCTACAAGCTCACAACGCGTCGCGACGCAACGCATTGTGAGCTTATAAATCTGCTATTTTCAAATGTTTTTTCCCCCTTTGTTTCTACATTTTATTCATTGGAAAACTTGTGAAATGGGACATTATGCATAATGACTATTTTCTACTATTGGTATTTTTTTTATGACTCAATGTTTATTTTGTTTTTTATATATTTTTCACAATAACATGGAACATATATTTTTCACAATAACATAGAACAAAGTACACGCACATTTTAATTACGAACTTCTAACTGTAGTATTTCCACTTTGCAGTATTGTTACTTTTAAATAATTTTAAGTAAAGAATTTTGAGTTCTTCTTTATCCACCACTGTTCATTAGAAAGGAACGGCTCCCCGTCGTTCATTTCAAAAAGAGCCGTTCAAAAGACTCGAATCGTTCGCAAACGTCCCACCTCTACTCTCTGGTACTCACCACTTGGTATCGGCTCGCTGGGTCCATGACGGTGTACGTTTGGCTGGTCGACTAAACCAGCCCGACACGACGAGAACAAAGTGCTAGCCCTACCACCCGGTGGCTTGTTGGTTTGTTTTAGTTATTTAACTCAAAACTAAATGCTACAAGAGAGAGAGAAATGGCTTCAATCCTCCTCACACTTCATCCGGAGTTCCGTGTCTGTCGATCGGCACGGCCGGCAGCAGCAGCACAACTGAGCAAAAATGTCACTCTCTGACGTAAACCACAGCGTGGAACCAGAGACCACTAGATGGCGACAACGCCCAGCGTTCTCTATGCACTAGTTCAATCAGTAACAGGAAAAGCCGACCCAAACTCGTTTCCCAACTGGTCTGTGGCCTGAAGCTAGATGTTATATAGACCAAAATCAAATCTTTGCTTCTTCTGGGGGTCCCTGGAACAAAATATTTTGTGATGGGGGTCTGTGGCCAAATACATATCATACTGGGGGTCCTTGACATGACAAAGTTTGAGGAAAAAAATTATAGCAACATAGCCTAAGTTTATTTTCAGAAAACTGTTAGGATTTAAAGACATTTTGTAGAATGTGCTTATCATTGGTTAAGGACCCCCAAAATATGTTTTTTTGGCCACGGACCCCCATCTCAAAATATTGTGTTCCACTGATGGACCCCTATCGCAAAATATTTTGTTCCAGGGACCCCCAGAAGCCAAGATTAGATGTCGGTCTATTCTGCATCTAGCTTAAGGCCACAGACCCGTTGGGAAACGAGTTTGGGTCGACTTTGTTATAGGTCGACCTTTCCTGTATTCGTCCAGTCTTCAGTGTTTGTCAAACTTCAACTTGCACATTTCAAGGTATCCCCATAAGTATATGTGTACGCTGTCAGAGTTACAGACTTCAGAGACTTGTCAATTAGAGTAGACCCCGTCTATGGAGTTACCCACAGAGTCCCTGGAATGAGTGGAATCCACTTTGAGAACCACTGTTGGCCTGCTACATTTTTCTTCCAAAACAAAAACAAACCCTGGATGGATGGATGGATGGAGGGTCATGGACCAAATTTGCCGCCCAAAATTAGACGATGCACGAGCGAGGCATATTGTTGTGTGTGTGTGTGTGTGTGTGTGTGTGTGTGTGTGTGTGTGTGTGTGTGTGTGTGTGTGTGTGTGTGTGTGTGTGTGTTGCATGGTGTTGTTTTCGTCAAGGAGGGACACACATGAGCTGCAGTCGTACTGAGTTATGAATTAGGCTATTTTATGTCTGTAGACATTAAGTTATTAATTATGAAGTATAAGCGTATGCCTATTGGGGCTTCATATGATGAAACTATGGACTCGTCTCAATGGAAGGCCGGTAACCGGTCTTCTCGCCAAAAATCCAACTCGCCAAATTGTCCACACTCATTGGGCAGGCTTGTCAATGCTCCTGGATTTGCCAGGATGATTGGCAATTACATCTACTATGTTAAATATTTTCTGGGGGAGGACCCCCAGATGAGAAGTCATTATTAAGGATGTCTTACTTTGCTTCAGTCATCAAATCTGTACACCTACATTTGGCATTTTAAGGCTGAAATTGTACCCATGCTATTAAAGCAAGCCTGATAAAAGTATCAAACATGCACAAAATTCAACAGAACACAGGAAAATATATCTGTTAAGAAGTTTTGGGGGAAGGACCACCAGACCCCTGTTGGGGAGTTCCGTGCACCCCCTAAAAAATAAATCTCCTGGATTCTCCTGGACTGACAGTCCAATGTTGACAACCCTGCTCATTGGCGAGGTGTCCTAGCAAGTTGATTTGGCGAGTTGGAAATTTGGCGAGACCTGATGGAAGTAGCCGGCCAAGTAAGAAGACGACAAAAGGTACGAAGAAACATTGACTTGCATAATTATGCTGGTTTTGCTTTGGTTATGCTACAGACCTTTAACTTTTCTAAACTGGTTTTGCTTTGTGCTGGTTTGTGATACATTATTGGAATGTAGTAGAGCTTTTTCCTAAAATAACAAGGTGAACGCAGGTGTTGCTGATAGGCCTATAATTAACAGTAGGCTATCAGGGGAGTCTAGCTGTTTTGACGTGAATGGAACCCACACACGCACGCACGCACACGCACACACACACACACACACACACACACACACACACACACACACACGTTACATATGCAGTTGCAATGGTTTGTTCATCACATGTAGTTACAGCTGCAAACAATATTGAATCCTTGCTTTTTCAGCCTGTCAACAATGTGGACCATAATGCTAATAGGCCTATGTGTAATTATATTCTAGGGCTACTAATTTAGCAGCTATTGTCTGTACAAAATGGCAGTTTAACGCAGCAATGTATTGATTTGCATTGCATTGGAAGTTCTAGAGTTGTTCAATGCTACAATGCTGTTTTTGTACCACATGGGGGAGCTGTTGTTTAACAAGTGGAAGAGTAGGCTATTGAAATAAGTCAATTGTTTTCTCTCAATAAGTCAATTGTTTTCTCTCAATAGCAGGATAAAGTTGAATTGTCCACATATATTGAGCTAATAGACACATATTAGGCTACAACAATATTATTGCTTGGACTTGGTATTGTTTACCGCCACTCTAAAATGTCCTCACCAAGTCAAAAGTAATAATTAAGTAGCCTAACAATGTTATCAGCTCAAGCAGGTTCTTTCTGAGTTACAATAGAGGCACATCAATGCCATATCAACAACAGGCATGCAGCTAACAACACACTTCATGTGGTACTAGTGGTGGAAAGTTATCAAGTACATTTAAGTCTTCAATATTTGAGGTATTTGTACTTTACTTGAGTATTTCCAATTTCCAGTACTTCTACTCCACTACATATTGGATCCAAATATTTTACTCCAAGTATTTAGTTGAAAACTTTTGTTTCTAGTTTAGATTTGGATTATTATTACCTAAACTAACCACGTCAGCCCTATCAGAATAAGGATGCTATTAGTGTGTGTGTGTGTGTGTGTGTGTGTGTGTGTGTGTGTGTGTGTGTGTGTGTGTGTGTGTGTGTGTGTGTGTGTGTGTGTTGTGTGAAGTTTGCATAGGATTATGTACAGTTTCATGACAGTACAGTACACTGGTTCAAGGTCAACTAAAAGGATGAACACCGCAATAAAGCCTCCGGGCTGCTTTCAATTGGGGTCCTTTTTTAACTCAGTTTAACGCAGCAATTTATTGATTTGCATTGCCTCGTAGGAAGTTCTAGAGTTGTTCAATGCTTATTTCAATTGGGGTCCTTTTTTTAACTCATGGGTGGATGAATGTGCTTGTGCCTGTGTGCACGTGTCTGGTACACGAACACCAGGTGGTGGTGCTAGAGGGCTAGAAATGTTCCGCCTGGCTACCTCCACACTGCAGAAATGTTAAAAAAAAACGAGTTCAATAAATAAACAACATCAGTGTTCATTCATTTATAGCTCGACAGTTTTGTCCGTTCCTCCCTGGGCATCCACAGCCGAGAACCCTGCCAAAAGAATCATGCGTGGCATCATGACTCAAACAAACACACACACACACACACACACACACACACACACACACACACACACACTCACACTTACACACACACACACACACACTCACACTTTTTTGTACTTGTGATGAGCACTTTTCCGGTTGTGTTGTTCCAATACGAGTGAATATATCGTCATTGTCGGGTGGAAACCTTGTATACCCAAAAGTGTTCGTTTTGTATTTATCATTTGAAAAATGAACTAAACTAGTGAAAACAGCAGATCTATAAGCACACAACGCCTTGCGGTGCGAGGCGTTGTGTGCTTGTAGATCGTCTGTTTTCACTAGTTTAGTGCGAGGGCCTTGTATGATGAAGCAGGGCTTTACTTAGCGAAAAAACATACGCATTTGAAACTTGGAGATACAAGGTTTCTGCCCGACAGTGACATATACATATTGCCCTTATTGCCCTGAAATTAAGTTAGGGAGGAAATGTCCTCACACTACAGTAAAGCCTCTGTGTTAACTTTATCCATTTGTAACTCTGACCTGTCCATTTGGTAACATTTGTACATTTAGTTAACCACATAAGCCCTCGGACTCTATATAACATTGCTGTTCAACAAATAGTGAAAATAGTATAATCTATAAGCTGTGTTGATTGATTGATTATTTGGAGAGGAAAGAAATGGAGAACGGTACAAGTATAGTCAATACAATTGAAATGTAGTAGGCCTACAGTACAAGTACAGTTAAACACCCTGCCTAAAAGGAACATCCCAAATAAGACTTTTTACGATCTTTTTTTACTTTGGAAGCCCTCTGTATTTAATTCATGTTGCATTGGAAAGTGTTGTGAGCTTTATTTATGTATTTATTCATTTGGGTCTGTTTGCCTGTTGGAACATTTTTGAAAAGATTGTTTTGCATTGTCCTTTTCTCATATTTTTTCTTTTCTTCTTCCAGAATTCTTTGTATTATTATAATTTGTCCCCCTTTTTTAACGTAATCTATAATGACATGCTCAAAATAGATACACCAGGCTCAAGGTGGTTAAATGGAACACTGGGGTTGTTGCTGTGCAGCATTGAGAACTGTGGGTCTGTCCCTTACGGCGTGGTGGTATTCAGGGGCGTCACAAGGGGTAGGAAAGTGGGACTGAGTTACCAGGGCCCAAGTTGGAGGGGCCCTAGTAACTTTAGCTATTGAAAAATAGCAGATATACAAGCTCACAGCGCGGCACCGAGTGCCGCGCTGCGAGCTTGTAGATCTGCTATTTTTGAAAAGTCGTGAAAATGTGTGCAAATCTTTGAATATATGTATTTTTTAAGCGAACTTAAAATTTGTACCTCAAATTTGGCTTCTGGGTGGTCCCTGGAACTAAATATTTTGAGATGGGGGTCCGTGGCTAAATACATATAATTTTGGGGGTCCTTCACATGAAAAGGTTTGAGCATCACTGACATGGAAACATAGGTTTCTTGCACACATTTTCAAAATTTTTCAAAAATAGCAGATCTACAAGCTCGCAGCGCGGCACTCGGTGCCGCGCTGTGAGCTTGTATATCTGCTATTTTTCAATAGTTAACATTCATGGGGGGCCCACAGTGAATCCTTGTCCCCAGGGCCCAGAATTTGGTGTGACACCCATGGTGGTATTATCTGTCCGCTTCCACACTGCAGTTGTGTGGCTTGGAGCCAGCTGTTCTTGTGCCTTGTGTCCAGGCCTGGAGAATGGACTACAATGGATGATACATGTCTTTTTGTTTCACGCCGCCGCCCACACTGGTTTAAATAAATGGTGTCCGGCGTGGTTTTTGTCATTGGGAGTTTGGCCAAAATGTCTGAATATGCAATATACACCTGTTCCAGGCGTTTTGGCATTTTGGCCTTGCCGGGAATAATGAATGGGGAGCGCTTACAAAAAGAAAAAGAGAAAATAAGGGATTTGGTTGTTTCTATGGACGGACTCGCTTTGTTGGTTCGTTCCTTTTTTTGGAAAGAAAAGTCACAATGAGTCCCAGTTTATAGGAGCCCTGTGGAAATGGAGTTGGATACATGCATGCAGGCGCAAATGTAAGCATCGTTATCTCATTCGTTCATATCAGTTCCTTCGAAAATGGCAAAACAACGACTCACTATGAGGTGGTAAATCAGAGCAGTGTAAAAAATTATTACGATGACCAGGCGTCCCAGTTTGGCTATAGGACTGCCCAGGTTAAAACTCTAAAATGACCCAGTTTTCAACCTTCACTCACTACCAAATTGTCCTGGTTGTCATCACAATTAAAAAAAATCAAACCTCGGTTCGAAGTGGAGCGGTGAATTTGAGCAGTTCCAGGTAAATATATAAAATATATAAATATATTCACCTATTTATATATTGACATGTGTCAATTCTTGATTGCCCGTGGCTCGCTACGGTGGCTGCATGCTGAATAGATGGAACAGAGATATTTTGGATAGACTGTTCAAAGTCCCTGACTTTTTTCACCTATTTTATATATTGACATGTGTCAATTCTTGATTGCCCGTGGCTCGCTACGGTGGCTGCATGCTTCGTGAGCCTCCACTCTAACGGCTATCACGGGCAGACGCAGACAGCAGAGGGGGTCGACTCGAGATACGCCAACATACCATGCTTGTTAGTTGTTATTAACGGACTACACACACACACACAACAGCTGATCTTCACGCAGACAACACCTCGATGTGCGTCTTGCGCGAGGCGTTGTGAGCTTGCAGCTCTCTCTCTCTCTCTCTCTCTCTCTCTCTCTCTCTCTCTCTCTCTCTCTGAAATACGATTCTCTCTCTCTCTCTCTCTCTCTCTCTCCCTCCTCTCCCCCCGTCTCCCTCTCGCTGCCGTTAACCTTTGTTTTTATCGCGACGTGGTGTGTGTGTGTGTGTGTGTGTGTGTGTGTGTGTGTGTGTGTGTGTGTGTGTGTGTGTGTGTGTGTGTGTGTGTGTGTGTGTGTGTGTGTGTGTGTGTGTGTGTGTGTGTGTGTGTGTGTGTGTGTGTGCGCGCGCGCGTGCGTGCGTGCGTGCGTGGCGCGCATGCGTAGATCCTGTTCGAACTGAACGAAACAAAAAAATCCCATCATTCTCCATGCATCAGGGCGGAGGGGAACTCAATTCGATAGGTACCGAAATGTTGTGTAACTGCTGTGCGCACATGCGCAGATCCTGTTCAAACTCAACGGGACACTTCTCACTTGTGAGACTGGACACACATTTCTGCCTATCTATAGGTACCGAAATGTTGTGTAACTGCTGTGCGCACATGCGCAGATCCTGTTCAAACTCAACGGGACAGTTCTCACTTGTGAGACTGGACACATATTTCTGCCTATAGCGGAGCTGCTGTGTTTCACACACCGCTCCAATAACTTATTTTGAGTGCTTTCTGTTGAATGACGCAGCCACTAGACCTGTGTGATAAGTGCTAAAATGAGTGTCCCCATAATGTGAACATCACCAGGTGCAAAAATGCAAAACAATGTAAAATAAATTGTCAAAAGCAGCAAAAATAACACGCGCAACGGCTGAAGCCCACAGCTTGTAGATCAAATATTTGTGCTATTTTTGAATCGCATTTAGGTGTCTATGGGTCCTGGTTTGGGTTTTGAAAAATGTGGTCATTGAATGTGAAGGCAGTCTGTTTCACTCATACTGTAACAGACATTTACACCTAAAGCCTAGTCCAGACCAACGATTCACTAATAGACGTGAACCGCTTTAAGCCCGATGTATGCTTTGTCTTATGGCGGTGTCGCATACACCAAAAATAGTAGATCTACACCACCGGCAGACATTAGAACTTTGCGGAGAACACTGCAGTAACGATCTGAATAGGTACCCCACCTCTTTCTACGGAGCTCATGTTTACAGCATAGCAGCACAATATGAACATATTTTTAACATGCATTAATACAGTGATTTCACCGTATAGGCTATTATGTTACGAGACTCGATAAGATCATAAGTGGTTCCAAACTGCTATTACAGGGTTCATGGAAAGTGTTAAAACCCGCTTCTCTTACTTTGAACGTAGCAAACTTAGACTGGCGTTGTCCTCATGCTTACGCTTATCTTTTCCCAAAAGGAGGAACGTGTGTGTGTGTGTGTGTGTGTGTGTGTGTGTGTGTGTGTGTGTGCGCGTGTGTGTGTGTGTGTGTGCGTGTGTGCGTGTGCGTGTGTGGTTGGTTGAAATGAGCCCATTACTCATATTTCTCTATTAATTTAGCTTCATCTGTCCCTGTGGCCTTCCTCCCAGCTTTGTTCAGCCAGCCCACTGCCCAGCAGATGTTTAGCTTGGTCCCGCTGCTTGTCACAAGCATTTAGCGCCATTTCTTGATCTGTCTGCGCCGCTCCGTTTTGCAGACGCCTGCATGCCGAAACAAACACACCACACACGCACACAAAGTGTAAAGTGAAAAAAGCGTAGTAAATGTAAAACATTAGCACGCGTAAACACATATTCACACACGCACGCACGCACGCACGCACGCACGCACGCACGCACGCACGCACACACACACATGCGTAATGTAACCAAAACAAATGCAGTTGTACTTCTACCAAGAATAACGGACACATGTCGCTCCAGAGGGCGCCCCATGACAACGTTCATTTGAATTGCATGCAGATTAACCAGAACCATGCTTGGAGACACTAGGGGGTCCTCAGAGTCACTACAGGGGGTCCTCCAAATCTTTGTGTGATAGAAACCTTTTTATATTATTAACCAATTGAACCCCTATAGCGTCCATATTCTGGGAACTTTAGCCAAAAATAGCACACCTATAAGCTCATAACGCCTCGTTCTGCGAGGTTGTAGATCGGCTATTTTCGGCAAAGAGCTTTGGTGGAGAGTGGAAAAAGAGCAGACTAAGAACAGAGTGAAAGGTCAAGATTATTAAGTAATTAGACGGTTTAAGTGGTTAAATATATTGACATGATTCCAAAATACACTGACGATTGTGCTGTCAAACAATGAAACTATGTGGACTCTATGAAAAGGCTGTGGGGGTCCCTGCTTCATCTCTCTCTCAACTAAGGGGTCCTTGGCCTGAAAACGGTGAAGAGCCCTGTTGTACGCCATTTCAAATCGGAATACATTTCCAGAGAGCATCACTCTCTGAATGAACACAATTTACATAAGTGATGCAATGATGACCATTAAGGGGCCACGCCCCTTTGCCTCCGTCTCGTGGGCTAATAATTCATCATCACGAGGCACGGACGTTAATGGGACCACAGCGCCGCCTATTTATCGCCATTGGGGAACGAGCGCGACATGCAGCGGGTGAGGGGTTAATTAGAAACAACTGAGGGGTCAGGGGTTGCGGGTGTGCGTGTGTGTGTGTTTGTGTGTGTGTGTGTGTGCGTGCGATCACGAGGGGGTCGGGCCCTGTGGTTAATAGGGGGCGGTTTGCAGCGAGGGAGGGTCTTCCCTTCGGGAGAAGATTTATCCGCGGGCTGTGACACCGGGGACAAATAGTGCTGATAGGTGAAGGACCCCTCCGTATGGGGGACAAGCAGTCTGATGGATAGGCAGAGAGAGAGAGAAGGGGGGAGGGAGAGGTAAGAGAGAGACAGTGGAAAAATAGAGAGGGAGGGAGAGAGAGGAATATCGTCGCTGTTGTCGGGTGGAAACCTTGTATGTCCAAAACCGTTCCTTTTGTATTATTATTTTAAAATACGAGTTAAAGGAGTAGTTAGACAAAAATGGGATTGTAGTAAATTTACTCCCATTGATTCCAGATTTTTGTCTTAGGAATTCGACAAATACAAAAAAATATTATTGAACTCAATTCTCCTTGGCATGAAAAATCAGTAGAAAAAAGTCATTTTGGGGGTGAACTACTCCTTTCAAAGTAGTGAAAATAGCCGATCTACAAGCACACAACGCCTCGCACTGCAAGGCTTTGTGTGGTTGTACATCTGCTATTTTGTGCAACACTCTTGGATGATGAATTACGGCTTTAATTTACGAAAGAACATACTATTGAATTTTATTATTTGAAACTTGGGAGAGTCAAGGTTTCTGCCCGACAGTCAGTGACGATATGGTACCATGATGCCATGCCACTGTCACTTATTTGAATGATTCCCTCGTTGATACCCAGCAAGGGGCCAACCATACCCCCCTCCCCCCATCATCCCTCTTATCTGTACCTCTCCTCTCTCCGCTCCTCTCAGCGGTAGCTCTCAGCGGTATCTTCCACAGCCTCTCATATATGTCGACTGATAAGGAGAGGAGACGAGGGCCTCCCCCCTCCACCCCCCAAATTAATTTACAAGCAACGGGTTGCGTTTTATGGGCTGATAGAACGGTCTTCATACAATGTAGAAGGACAGGGAGGGAGCCGCGCACGCTATCTCAGTAATTACACAAGCAGACTTCTTTTTCTTTCTCTTTTTTTTCCCCCGTCTGTCTCATCCCCCTTTCTCTCCTCTCTTAATCACTCTTTTTCTGGGCCGCTCTATCTCTCTCGCTCTCTCTCTCTCTCTCTCTCTCTGTCTCCACTCTCTCCCTCTTCGCTTTCTCTCCGTTAATATGCTTATATGTGATTGCAGGACCTCGAGAGCTAACATAACAATAACGCTCTGTGAGTGCTGCAACGATGAAGAAATCAAGGCGGTATTTGTTTCAGGGGAGTCGACGGCTCTCATAGCATTTTCATAATTGCGTATCTGAGATTATGATTTTATTACCCGTGTCTCTTCAGGGCTTCCTCTGTGGCGGCGTAATGCTATAAGCACAGTGTATTGAGAGACCGGCGACAGCCCGAAGAGCCGTCCTTGAAACCGTCCGCGGAGATATGTCACAGTTACATTTTAATCTTATCGAATTGCTCGCTAATATTTTAATTACATTAAACACGAACAGGTAACAGCAAGGTGTCCCAATTCTTTTCAGCTAAACAAAAGGAGCCTTGTGTCCTCAATGGAAAACTTACATTTGATTTCCTCTGTGACTTTGTTAATTAAAAATGTAATAACTCATAATGATAATATACAAATCCATCTTTTAACCACTTCTAAAGTACTTTGTTGACTGGAGTCCCCCAGTACTACACTCCTTTTTTTCCCACTAATTATTTCCCTGAAAAGATATGCTAGGGTTCATGTGGTTAAATGAACAATCGTTTATGCGCAGTAGTTTTCCTAAAGTAGATCATGATATAGCTATCGGCTTCTCCCATTACATTCAACACTTATGATTCGCCAGCTTAGGGCCTAACAGGCTTATATGCCACGCTATTCAACACATAGAAGTGGATTAAGGAAGTCAGTTTCCCGGTTAATGTAGCCCTTAGTTAGTGCCGCTGCAAGCGATTTACGGTATATGGCTGCTCAGGTTTGTATTGTGGGGAGGTATTAGGCAGTGCATGTTTTAGACCACATGCGTTAAGGTCTCCCTGTAATTTCTGTATGGTAAGGAGACATTAGACCAAGACGATGGGAGCTAAGCTAGCGGTCATGGTTGGCATACATACTTAAATACCAATACTGGTAGAGATACTGTTATTTAAGTACACCCTTCTATTGAATGAGTGAGTTGTATAGCCTGATTTCAGACTCAGCTGAAGCTTGAGTCTGACATTGTGCCCTGTTTGAGCGATTTCTGGAGGGGAGAGACTTTGACCGCACGGATTTGTTAAACCCACCCCCACCCCCAGCGCTAATTGGAGGAGCCGTCATTTCGGCTCCAGAAATCACTTATTATGAACACAATTCCAGCCCGGAGAAACAGTCCACTCTGAGAGTGGGCGGGTCTATGGGCTGGAGCCAGGCCATGAGTTTTACTTAGTTTTACAAAGTACAAACACATTGGCATTAACATATACTTCCGGTATGGTACCAAACATAAATGCACTATTTATGCAGAATGACCCATTTCACAATCATCTTGGACTGTACTTAGTAATGCATTAATAATTTGATTCTAGGGACAGGAAGCAGTCTTTCCTCATGATATTGTACAAGATCAGAGATTTACCGGTACTTTAACAAGATGGTCTTTCATTTCTATTCGACTACTGGGGAAGTTGTCAAACCTTTAAGGGGTGAAACAATTAAATCAAACTAATCGATTATAAAAGATATAATTTATTTTCCAAAATACCAAAAATAACTCACAATGCATCGCATCCCATATTGATCCTATAGATTTGCTATTTTCACAAAACTCCGTTGTACAACCAAATATAAAATAGTGTATACAATAAGCGCTTACTAATTTTGTTGATTATTACAATTTGTTAAAACATTTTCAGGGCTATTTGTTGATATTTAGAACATTTAAATAAATAGATGTGATTCTCAATTATTCGATTTATCAAAAAGGCAATCCATAAAATAATCGCTGAGAAGGTAATGGATAGTTGCAGACCTACAAACGGTTTATAAAAAGATGCGAGTAACAGAAGTGAGGAACACATAATCCTTAGATCCGTGTAGTGCTCATGATGCCACTGTGTTGATATGCTCCACGTTCTAAAAACGATCTGGCGGACAATCAAAAAACTCCTTAGCAACAACTGTGGGCTGTCTTTGCTGAGCCAACATGGCTCAACATGGCCCCAGTTAACCGCAACCCCTGGAACTTTGACACTTTTGAGATTACTTATGAATTGTGAGATTACGTATTACTATGAACTGAACTGAACTGACACATTAACTGTTTTTCCTTTAGTTTTTTAGTTTTTTTTAGTTTTTTTTTTAATGCAGTTTTTAATGCTGCTGCTTTTTAGTACTCCTTTTAGCAGGCAAGTGCAATTAATTTGAGGTATTATGTCGTTTTTCATAGGTATATATTTATTATTTCGCCATGTCCAGGACCTGGGTAACACAATTTTGTTCTGTACTTGTCCTGAATGACAAATAAACTCCTTGAACCTTGAACCTTGAACCTTGGGTTATGCAATGGCCAAATTCTGCCTATTTGCATCTTACGGTCTTTTGCACACAAAAAAAGATAAAATAGATAAATAAAATGGTTATGGAGATGGTGTGAATCCAAAGGTGAAAACTCAATTAGTCTTGAGTCATCCATGCAGTCATACAGACCCCAGTGCCAGACAGCTCTGTAAATCAAACCTCTGTTTGCCTGATGGCTTCACGGAAGAGCACAATACAAGTAGTGTCTGTGTACCGGGTATTAGCCCTACACACACACACACACACACACACACACACACACACACACACACACACACTGGGGGCCTGGGTGGTATGGAGTGAGACCAGCCTGAACTAACTACTGACATGTGCACCTGTCAGACATGGGCCACTGTGTGTGTGTGTGTGTGTGTGTGTGTGTGTGTGTGTGTGTGTGTGTGTGTGTGTGTGTGCGTGCGTGCGTGTGTGCGTGTGTGCGTGCGTGCGTGCGTGCGTGCGTGCGTGCGTGCGTGCGTGCGTTTTGCTCTGTACATGTTTATCTGCAAGTGTGCACAATAGCTTCTTCGTCTTGACTCTTCGGTGTAGTAAGTATCGCTGCTCTCAAACATATTTACATTCCTCATTCACCGGGTAGCATCGTGACAGTTTGTTACTATTTTTGGGGTCTTTTTGACTTCATTGACATGAAATGGGTGGAGAGAGAGAAGGGGAGTGACACGCAGTAAAGATTGGCGAGATCGGGAGTCAAACCTGTAGTAAAAACAGCCGATCTACAGGCACACAACGCCTCGCGGTGTGAGGCGTTGTGTGCTTGTAGATCTGCTATTTTCACTAGTTCAGTTCATTTTTAAAATGATAAATACAAAACGAACAGTCTTGGACATACAAGGATTCCACCTGACAACGACGATATATATATTGTATATACACAAACACATACAGTATGTGCATTGTTTCAATCTCTGCTTAGTTTCCCATGATGGCTTCTGCTGTTGTCTGGCCCCTGCAGGCTAGTTGGCAGTCTTACAGGAACACAACCTTAATATTGGACACACACACACACACACACACACACACACACACACACACACACACACACACACACACACACACACACACACACACACACACACAGAGGGTTGTAAAATAAATGGATTTGGAGTGTGTCCTCCCATCCTAATCCGTTGGCCAGTTATAGGCTGACTGAGACCTAGCAGGTGCTAGACACTTGTCTGTGGAATGTAGAGAGCCAGACCTCCCACCAGGGGACGGACACACGCACGCACATGTCATGCACACACACACACACACACACGCACACACGCGCGCGTGCGCGCGCACACACACGCACATTTTTTTTTAAATGCAGGGTTCAGAGAGTGAACCCTGCATGACATCCCTATTTTTGTACACATTTTCTTATGTTTTCAAATGCTCCCCCTGAGTTAGTGTGTCCTTGAGCAAGACACTGAACCATTTACGCGTGTGTGCGTGCCTGCGTGCCTGCGCTTCAATGAGTGCATGTCTGTATTTCCCATGCATTCATTTGTGTGGATGAGTTGGTGCACATGTGTTAGTGAGTGAGTGTGTGTGTGTGTGTGTGTGTGTGTGTGTGTGTGTGGGTGGGTGTGTGTCCGGGGCAGTCTTTCATAATACTGTCCATCTATCTCCCTTGCGCCCTGCTGAAGTGAAAAGCTGACAAGTTTCGTTTTCTCCACGCAGGAGCCCTGAACACAGAATGGAAGACAATCAATGATGTTAACTAAACAATGATTATTATGTTTACATGATGAGCTCACGTTTCATATATCACATTTCACAACATAATGCACTTCTGTAACTTTCACCTGCAGAAGATGAAGTGAACTAGCAAAATCCACTCCTCATAGCACAGATTTCTGCCAGGTATCTCAATCGTGGTGTGTGTGTGTGTTTGTGTGTACACACACCACCATTAACTGTTAGAACCCTATTCACAACCTCAGCACTGGTATTTCAGTTTGTAGTTTAGCACCAGGGGCGTCACACGGGGGGGAAAAGTGGGACTGAGTTACTAGGGCCCAAGGTGGAGGGGCCTTAATTATTTTATACTTTAGCTATTGAAAAATAGCAGACAAACCAAACCGCTAAAAAGGCCGTAACTCTGGCCCCTCAGCGACCGGGGTGACCTGACGGTCGCTTATCTCCTGATTAGGGAGTCTTACTGGTTTTACCTCTCAGATATCTTAGTTTTAGCAACATTGTTCATGTCAAGTAGTTAATTTATGCTTCCAAGATATGGGCACTGGGTTCCAAAATCATCGGATAAAAATGTAAAAAAAAAAAAAAAAAAAAAAAGGATCTCTCAGCCATTTCCTACATCCAGGAAAAGCTATTATAGAATCCTGCAGGTCAACCTTCCTTCTCATTTCATGCAGTCAGGTTTAACCCCCACTCCCCCCCCCTCCTCCTCAAAAGCATTAATTTTGGGCTTCAACATTATCAGCTTATTAACACACACACAGGCTAAATGAGCGAGAATCAGCAGAAAAATGCTCTGCATACACGCGGCTAATGTAGATTAATGCTACCTGCCTGCCTCTTGGCCGCGGCTACGGCACGCAATTAAGAACAATAATCTCCTTTGATGGCGCGCTCTCTTAGCAGGCTAATAAGCCCAACTGCTGTCACTGCTCCAAATAAAAGATAATGGGGAAAGTTTGTTTGTTTGGGGGGGGAGGGGGCGGACGGACAGTATAGTGTGTGTGTCTGTGCGTGCGTGTGTGTTTTTGTGTGTGTTTATTGTTAGAAAAACCCAGCTTGTGTTGTAATTCATCACTTTATCGTTGTTGTCGGGTGGCAACCTTGTATGTCCACAAACGTTCGTTTTGTATTTATCGTTTTAAAAATGATTTAAAATAGTGAAAATAGCCGATCTACAAACACACGATGCCTCGCATCGCGAGGCGTTGTGTGCTCGTAGGTCTGCTATTTTCACTATTTTTGTGCGACACTTTTGTATGATGAAGTAGGGCTTTAATTTAAGAAAAAAAATTGAAACTTGGAGATGCGAGGTTTCTGACATTATATTTTTGTGTAACTGTGACTGTGTCTGTGGTGTGACATTCAGTATCCCTACCGTGAGTGCATGTGTGCGTGCGATCATGTATACATGCTATTTATAAGGGACTACCCTGTTGTGTGTGCGTAGGTGTGCTTGTGTGCGTATTTGGTTAGGGTTTGTTAGGTTTGGGGACCAGAAGTTTCCTGCTTCAATGCCTTAGCTCCTCCTGGACTGGCTGCATTTTTTCAGGCCGAATATCGGAGTGAATTTTGGAGCATGTAAATTAAAAAAATCAACCTCACGTTATGTCAATCATGTTTGCACACTGCTGCCCGTTTCCTATTTATTTTCGGACCAGGGTTGATTTTTTTCCCGATTTTCGCAACTGTCACCCCTGGGTCCCTTGCTCTCTTTCTCTTCTCTCTCGTCTAACCCTGAAAATGCTTTCGAGGATTTTGGATTTCCAAAACGCAACGAAAAAACGCAGTGCAGTGTTCAACCAGCCCTAAGTCCTAAGAATGCAAATCAATAAGTGCATCAGCATGTATCTGTCCGTGTTTTACCCACATGGGCTTTCGTAACTGTCTCATCATCACCCTCATCATTATCATCATCATCATCATGAAGATGGTATGGCAGGGCGTTGGCATGGCGTCGGGCAGTGCCCCGTTCTGTTGTTGTTGTCGCCCGGTGCTTGGCGGGAGGCTAAACAAATCCACTTTTAATAAGGAGCTTGTAGCTCCTAATCCTCGCCCAGCCAGCAGGTGAGGGCCAACATATGGGGCGAGGCGACAGAAAGCACGCACACACACACACACACAGTCACACACACATACACGCAGTCACACACACACACAGTCACACACACACACACCGCAGCTGTCGCTTGTTTTCTGAGGCGAGACCGGAGCCAACAAGAACTCTGTGGGTCTGTGAATGGAGCCCGGCCAAAACTGAGAGTGAGAGAGAGACAGGGGCGTCACAAGGGGGGGGGGGGGGGAAAGTGGGACTGAGTTGCTAGGGCCCAAGGTGGAGGGGCCTTCATTATTTTATACTTTAGCTATTGCAAAATAGCAGCTCACATGCAGCGCTGCACCGAGTGCCACGCTGCGAGCTTGTAGATCTGCTATTTTTGAAAAGTCGTGTAACTCAAATTGTGCTTCTGGGCGGGGTCCCTGGAACTAAATATTTTGAGATGGGAATCAGGTTTTTCAAAAATCCTTAGAAGGATTTGAAATAGTCAAAGACTTGCACGAATGTTCACGATTTCGCTGCACCGCGCTGCAAGCTTGTTGATCTGCTCTAAATGGGATAAACCCCCTACCCCTATGAAGAGCATTCATGGGGGGCCTGCAGTGAATCCTTGTCCCCAGGGCCCAGAATTTGATGTGACACCCCTAGAGAGAGAGAGTGAGAGAGAGAGAGAGAGAGAGAGAGAGAGAGAGAGAGAGAGGGAGAGGAGGGGACAGAGACAGGGGGCAAGGAGATAGGCTGCAAGGAGTCTCTCTCTCTCTCTCTCTCTCTCTCTCTCTCTCTCTCTCTCTCTCTCTCTCTCTCTCTCTCTCTCTCTCTCTCTCTCAGGGACGTGCAGAGAGGCATGTTAGAGAGGCAGGGGCTGAAATTTCAAAAAGGGCCTTTTAGTGGAAATATCGAAAATAGACGACCTCCAAGCTCACAAGTGAGCTTGGAGGTCGGCTATTTTCACCACTTGATACCACACTGAACTAAGCATAATCAAGTGAATTCTGGAGATGTGGCGTAACGGCATGGATTTCTATACACAGAGAGGGCAATTCTTTCAAGATAAGCTGCTGTATTCAAGTTTAGGAGAGTTTGGACAAGGCAATTCTCTTGAATGCTGCCTTCAGGTATGGCATGGAAAAGAGGACATTTGCATTTCTTTCACCATAGTGAAAACTACATTCGTGATCTGGAAAGGGCACTTTTTACGGACGGATAAAAGGGCGGGGACTCAAGCCCCCTTTGATGTCTGTGTGCACGTGCACGTGTCTTCTCTCTCTCTCTCTCTCTCTCTCTCTCTCTCTCTCTCTCTCTCTCTCTCTCTCCAATCCTCACTTGTTTGATGATGCCACCATTACCTGCTCGTTGTTAACACATGAGAATTTCACACCGTGTGCCCCTGTGAACGGCTCTTGTAATCCAACGGAGAGAAGAAAAAGACGGCAATAAACAGTATTTTTACCGCGCGTGCTGCCGCGCCGTGCTGCTCTCACCTCGACTAATTCACTCCCGCCCGCGCTGTTTTGTAAACGTAATGTGTTTGACGAGCAGGGGCTTGTTCATGGTTACTTTGCTCTTGTGTGCCGGCCGGGCGATAATGTTTTCAGTGAGCAAAAATCAATTTCTCCCCTGACTGATCTGGTCACACACACACATGCACGCATGCACTTCATGAAGACACGTGTGTGTACACACACATACAAACTCTATATACCGATAAATTGTGTGTGTGTGTGTGTGTGTGTGTGTGTGTGTGTGTGTGTGTGTGTGTGTGTGTGTGTGTGTGTGTGTGTGTGTGTGTGTGTGTGTGTGTGTGTGTGTGTGTGTGTGTGTGTACTGAATGTAGCCTAGACGCAAGACATCCATGCATGCCCAATGCCCATTAACAACACTCATGCACGCGCACTCACAAGTCTGGCTTACAGAAAAACTCTACATGGACTTGCACACAAACAAACTGTGTATTTTTACCCATGCACACATGCAGGTTAGCAGCCAACATCGTAGAGCATGTTCCGTGTGTGTGTGTGTGTGTGTGTGTGTGTGTGTGTGTGTGTGTGTGTGTGTGTGTGTGTGTGTGTGTGTGTGTGTGTGTGTGTGTGTGTGTGTGTGTGTGTGTGTGTGTGTGTGTGTGTGTGTGTGTGTGTGTGTGTGTGTGTGTGTGTGTGCGTGCGTGCGTGCGTGCGTGCGTGCGTGCGTGCGTGCGTGCGTGCGTGCGTGCGTGCGTTTCCTAATAAACCGTGTTTGCCCAATCGTCACCATACAGCCTCTTTACACAGGACACCAAATCTGTACAGTAACACACACTGTAAGTTAGAGTTGGGCAATATAATCGATAGGGCATAAGGGCAATACATCAGTTTATTTACCAATACTATATCGATACTTCAGGCCATAGTATTGCGATACTTTGAGGAAAATAAAATATGTTCCCATACATAGGAACCAATGGTTGAAGTCCGGTCTTGACACTCTGATGCCTGTCACAGTTCAGTGAGTAAGGTCTCTAGAAAATGGCTGCGAACGACGAAAAAAACAACAACATTAGAGCTGCGCCTTCAGCCTTTGAAGCTGAAATATCACAATAGTATCATATCACAAAGATTCACAATATATCGCGATACTATTGCATTGTGAATTTGTGACCCAAGTATCGTGATATGTATTGCATCGCGAGATTCTTGCCAATATCCGCCCCTACTGTAAGCCCACTACACCTCTCTATACCTCGCATTCTAAGGCTTCTATATCTGCTTTCTCTGCATTTCTCCCTCGATTTTTCA
>NC_137831.1:12223703-12226203 GCF_963921795.1 Nannobrachium achirus | reverse complement strand
TTGTTGTTGTTGTTGTAGTTTACTGTCATCTCCCCACCTTTCTATTGGATGTGTTTTACAGTACCCTTGTAAGTAGGTCAACAAAAAAGCAAGTTGTATATCTGCTATTGAAAAATAGCAGATATACAAGCTCACAGCAACAGTCGTGAAAATGTGTATAAATCTTTGAATATATGTATTTTTTAAGCAAACATTTGTAACTCAAAGTTTGCTTCTGGGGGGTCCCTGGAACTAAATATTTTGAGATGGGGGTCTGTGGTCAAACATCATTTTGGGGGTCCTTCACATGAAAAAGTGTGAGCACCACTGACATAGAAACATAGTTCTTTCCAAAAAACCTTATAAGGACTTGAAATATTATAAAGCATTAAATAATTGAAGTGAATCCTTGGCCCAGAATTTGGTGCGACACCCCTGGAATGGTCAGTTAACACATTGTGGGTTTGTTTGGTTGGAGCGTCCAGATTCGCCAGAAGGGGGCGCAAAACCCCAGGTTTAATGTCACTGAAGGTTAGCTATATATGTATGTACAAAGCTGCAAAGCCCTGAGTCTCAGTTTAACTCAGTGGACCCATATGGGTCCATTTTGCAGTTCACAGCCCAGCCATGAGGCCCTCAGTCTGACTCTCACTACCAGCTGTAAAGAAGGCGCATTGGGGAGCTATACAGTATACCTCCACATTAATGTCCTTGATGGTTTTGGGATATCTACTTATCACCGGGGATTCAAATATTGGAAGGATTATTGCGGTTTGTTAACAGCTGCTTTTTTTTTTTTTCAAGCTTTCATGTTTTTGTTAAAACTATACTTAAATTTATGAAATTACCTATTGTAATCAGTAGTACAGTACTAGTGATGATAAAATTAAATTAAAAACACCTACGTTTGTAAACATTTTCATGGATACTTCAACACTAAAGACTGAATAATGAAACCTTGATTGTTTATCATGTATAATAGTTTTTGATCAATCTTAAACTTTTTTTAACTACTCAAAACATTTCATGTTTTTTACAGTTAGAAACAAAAATTACTTAATTCTAGTCTTGTGTAGACAAACGCTTATTCCACAATCTCCGGAAGCATTTGAAAACAGTCTGGCCATACCAGACTACTTAATTCAAACTGTCCAAAAGGGTTATTTTGTTTTATTTTAGGCCTATTTTATTGTATTTTTTATTTATTTTGGGAACTAATTATTCTTTCTGCAAAAATGTTAAACGGACAAAATATCAAACAGCTAAAACCTAATTAAAACCATGTTATTTTTACAGGATTTCACTGTGTGTGGACTCATGGCGGGTCTGTCCTAACCCATTTAGGCCTAGAATTATTGAATGCTTTAACTATTGAAAAACAGCAGATATACAAGCTCACAGCGCGGCACCGAGTGCCGCGCTGCGAGCTTGTAGATCTGCTATTTTTGAAAAATTGTGAAAATTAGAATTTTGACCCGATTCTATAAGTGTCTTGAAGAGACTACCATGTCAGTGGTTCCAAACCTTTTCATGTCAAGGACCCCCAAAATGATATGTATTTGGCCACGGAACCCCATCTCAAAATATCTAGTTCCAGGGACCCCTCAGAACAAAATATTTGAGTTACAAAATGTTCACTTTAAAAATGAGATATTCAAATATTTCCAAAGCTGTTCATGATTTTTCAAAAATAGCAGATCTACAAGCTCGCAGCGCGGCACTCGGTGCCGCGCTGTGAGCTTGTATATCTGCTATTTTTCAATAGTTAAAGCATTCAATAATTCTAGGCCTAAAGGCTGGGTACATGTAGTCAGACATATTTTAATAAGAATAAGGATTCCAGCGCATGCAGGTTAAGTAGCTCAGAGGCGGGGACAATGGCCAACTTCCTCTCCGCTTGTCACCCATTGTGTCCAGCACATTGGAGGATTACGCCTGTCAATCAAGGCTTGTATCCCCAAGTTGTCATGGCAACAGGACAATAAAATGGCCCTCTTCCAGACTTAACCCGTTAAATAGGTTTTAATGGCATTTTACTGAGACAGGGAAAAAAAAGTATAATAGTAAAAATAATGGTTTTCTCAACAAAGATTTAAAATAGCATCGTGTCTCTGTGTCTACATGACTGAATACATTCATGTATCTTGTTATGAATTTGTAGTAAAATCTTTTATTCTCTTTAGAGATAGAAGATCTGACCATTTTAAGTTGTAAAGTAAATATGGAGAGTAACATATAGTGTTGCCATGGAAATATAAGCATGGAACGGACTTGGACAACACTATGCTCCTGTGTCAAAAACACAGATACGGAATTAATCAATCCATGGAGATCTCTGTGATGTGTCTGTTCCATAAAATACTATGACTGTAACTTTCCATTATATCCTTAGTGTTTATTCTATTGATTACTTTTTTGATTAATCAAATCTTTTTTTTCTTCTTTTACATTACATCAACAAATCGATGAACCGCTTAAAAACTATTTTATGTTTCATTGCATGATGGTGTTGTGAAAAAAA
>NC_137831.1:12216203-12218703 GCF_963921795.1 Nannobrachium achirus | reverse complement strand
GTCCCTGAATGCTTGTGTGTGTGTGTGTGTGTGTGTGTGTGTGTGTGTGTGTGTGTGTGTGTGTGTGTGTGTGCGTGTGTGCGTGTGTGCGTGTGTGCGTGCGTGCGTGCGCGCGCGTGCGTGCGCGCGTGTGTGCGTGTATAATTTAAATATTCTTTAGATGTCGTGTTGGTAGGCAGATACCTGGACAAATGTTAGAAAATAAAACAACTTTGTCACTAGATGTTATCCTAAAGTGTTGGCCATTGGTATTGGCCAATAATATTCTATGCAGTTGAGTCTATGAATCCGACTTGCAAAAAAAGTACGTAATGAAAGTTATGCATGAAGGATGAAAGTTTCCTTGATGCCTTATTTTATAATAAAAATAATGATAATACAGGAAGGGTTTGAGTGCAACTAGAGGAGAGTGAAGGGGGTTCTCTCTGTCTACTATGACTGCAATATTATACCAGTGCAGAAGAATTATGTGCCTGATTGTTTCCTGTTCCCTGCTGTCAGGGGCGTCACAAGGGGGGGAAAAGTGGGACTGAGTTACTAGGGCCCAAGGTGGAGGGGCCTTCATTATTTAATGCTTTGAACTATTGAAAAATAGCAGATATAAAAGCTCACAGCGCGGCACAGAGTGTCGCGCTGCGAGCTTTTAGATCTGCTATTTTTTAAGCGAACATTTGTAACTCACATTTTGCTTCTGGGGGGGTTTCCTGGAACTAAATATTCTGAGATGGGGGTCCGTGGCCAAATACATATCATTTTGGGGGTCCTTGACATGAAAAGTTTGAGCACCACTGACATACAGTAGAAACATATACCTGTAGGTTTTTCTAAAAATCTTAGAAGGATTTGAAATATTCAAAAACTCAAAGACAAAATGTTCACGATTTTGTAAGCTTGTATATCTGCTATTTTTCAATAGTAAAAGCACAAAATGTGAGTGAATGCTTGTACCCAGGGCCCAGAATTTGGTGCGACACCCTTGCCTGCGGTTTGGAGTAGTTGATGGGGTGTTGTGTGCCTCTTTGAGTCCCATGTAAAGAAGACAGCGGGGGCATCTTATTGCATTAAACAGAGCAGCCATTGAGTTCTGAAACATATGGAGAAAGTTCCAGAATGTGCAACGTGGTCGTGGTGTGTGTGAGACAACTGAAAGCAACCACAGTGAAACGTTCCCAAAGTGAGACATCCAGGAGGTTGAGGAAAGTGATACTTATACTCTAATACAGGGGTTTTCAAAGTGGGTGACGGGGCACCCTGGGGTGCCGCGACGGCAGTCCAGGGGTGCCGCGAGATAATTTGATAATATTTGGAATTCATTTGGACACTTGAAAAAATATTTAGTATCATTTTAAACTTGAAGTACAAAGTTATTTTCAGTCAGTTCTAACCAAAATGGCTATTATCTCAACGTTTTCCTCGTAACATAATCACTAAAATATCTCCACTGTCGGGCAGAAAACTTGTATCTCGAAGTTTCAAATGTGTACGTCTTTTGGTAAAACAAAGCCCTGCTTCATCATACAAAACTGTCGCACAAAACTAGTGAAAACAGACGATCTACAAGCACATGCTTGTAGATCTGCTGTTTTCACTAGTTTAGTACATTTTATAGATGATAAAATACAAAACGAACGGTTTTGGACATACAAGGTTTCCACCCGATAACGACGATATGCTATAAATATAAGGTGCTGTGAGTGAAAATTATAATGTAGGGGTGCCTCGGATTAAGTGTATCAAAAGCAGAGGCATGGATCCCCAGCCCCCAGCTGAGGCGTTGAGAGCTTGTAGATCTGCCATTTTTGGCTAAAGTTCTCCTCGGAAAAGGGATGCGAGGGTTCAAGTTGTTCATTTTAAACAATGATCCTATCACACAAGGATTTAGCGGCCCCCCCTTTAGTAACTCTAAGGACCCCCTAGGGGTCCCGGACCCCCTGTTGAAGACCCCTGCCCTAAGGGGCTTTTGCCCGGCGGCTCTCCGACATGCAATCTCCAATCGCCCTCGATTCTGACCTTTTTAACATCAGCCAGGAGAGTGGAGTCTGTATGGGAGAATGTCAGCGGGCATCACAAGGAATCTCTGCCCAAATTAGCATCAGTCCTGCCCTGATGTGCATGCACACACACACACACACACACACACACGCACACACACACGCGCACACACACACACACACACACACACACACACACACACACACACACACACACACACAGACGCACACGCGCAAGCGTAACCCGACCGCTCCCTCTACTGTCAGTGAACAAGTGGCCACCCGCTGGGCGAAAAAAGGGCACGGCGAGAAACACTCTCAATCACCTTCAATTAACTCCCCCTCCCCCTTCCGTCTATTCTACACAACTTTTAAAGGACAGCATCTCCACACGGGGGGGCTGGGGGGGGGGGCCTTGTGGAAAGCTTTGGAGGTGGGTTGGTAGGGGGGCGCCGTCTCCCCCGGCTGTGATGGCACACATACACACACACACACACACACACACACAC
>NC_137831.1:12208703-12211203 GCF_963921795.1 Nannobrachium achirus | reverse complement strand
AATAGCCGATCTACATGCTCACAACGTTCGCCTCTTGCTTACTTAATATTTGGCCAGTCCTGTCGAATATTCAACTATTCGAATACTTTGAGGTCGAATAATTCGAATACTAAAAATCACTATTCGTGAATGCCCTAGCGCGCACACACTGTTTGAAAAGTTTACTTTGCTTTAATACTTCTATATCATGACAACACTGCACAAGAAAACAAGAAAGGGTCCTATAGGGTTACTAAACTACAAGTGTTAGTGTTGAAAACATTTTTCCTTTGATAAAAGCGCAGCCAGCTGGAAATTATCAGCGTGGCTCGAAACGCACATTTGGCCAATCAGATTGTTTGACTAAAAAACTAGCCTGTGTATAAAATAATAATAATGACTGTACGGGCTCTCATAGAAATATGCTCAAAGGAACACGGACAACTCAGCCAGGGGATACTGAATAGCAGTGTGTGCTGAATAAGGCTGATAAGGCAGGAGGCGCGCGTGTGTGTGTGTGTGTGTGTGTGTGTGTGTGTGTGTGTGTGTGTGTGTGTGTGTGTGTGTGTGTGTGTGTGTGTGTGTGTGTGTGTGTGTGTGTGTGTGTGTGTGTGTGTGTGTGTGTGTGTATGCATGTGTGCGTGTGTGTGTACGTGCATGCATGTGAGAAAGGCAGAGGAGAGAGTCGAGGGAGGTGTTGTTGCACATTGGCTATATCGTCGCTGTCAGGCAGGAACCTGCGGTATCTCCATGATTCAACTGTTAGTTTTTGGTAAATGAATGGGATCATACCCATGACCTTGTGGTCCAAAGGTGAGAGATCTATGAATAGGTGACATTGAAATGAAAAGGTTCAAGTGTATAGGACAAATATATTGTCTGCCTGTGTGTGTGTGTGTGTGTGCGTGCGTGCGTGCGTGCGCACGCTATGCAAAAGCAAAAAGGGCAGGAACACCTGTGAGGAACGAAACAAGTGCTCCTTTTTCTCTGTATCTTGGCTTTCAGATCACGATCCCTAAAATAATCATATTTTACTCCCCACCCTGACGAGCACTAAGAGTTGAGGCATAAAGAGATAGACGGGGGGGGGGGGGGGGTCTACAGAAAACACAGGGAATCAGAGAAAGCGATGGAGAGGTGAGGAGGGAGAAGGAGGAACGGAGAGAGGGAGAGAAGATCAGACAAGGGTTATTGGTGTGAGATGACACATCAGAGGGGTCCACCGCTAGACAATCTGATCCCTCACCTCTCCTGCTGCGCTCCATCCCTCTCTCTCCCTCTCTCCCTCTCTCCCTCTCAATCTTTCCTCTGCTTCCCTCTCTTCAGTGTAAATTAACTACGTACATTTACTTTAGTACTGCTAACTGCAATTTGAAAATATTTAGATAAAAAAATATTTATATAAAACTCACGGCCATTTGAAAATAGCCGATCTGCAAGCTCACAATGTGTCGCGATGCGACGCATTGTGAGCTTGTAGATCTGCTATTTTCAAAGGATTTGTATTCATTTGAAAACTTGAAATGGAATACTCTGCATAACGAGTACTTTTATTTTTGGTACTTTAAGTCCATTTTGATACCAGTACTTTTGTAATTTCACTCAAATCAATTTTGAATTCAGGATTTTTTTTTTTTTTTTTAAGATTAGTTTTTGGGCTTTTTATGCCTTTATTGATAGGACAGTAGACTGACAGGAAATGGGGAGAGAGATGGGGAATGCCATGTGGCAAAGGTCGTCCGGATCGGGAATCGAACCGGCGACGCCAGCAGGCATCATAGCCTAGTATGTGGTATGCGCCTTGACCACCAGGCCAGCGGGCGCCCCGAATTCAGGACTTTTACTTGAAACCAAGTATTTCTACTACTGCCTCTCTTTCTGCCCCCTCTTTATCTCTTTCCATCTTCATCCATTCTCTCTCTCTCTCTCTCTCTCTCTCTCTCTCTCTCTCTCTCTCTCTCTCTCTCTCTCTCTCTCTCTCTTCCCTGCTGTCTGCCTCTCTGTGTCCATCTGGGTACACGGTCTGCTCTCTGGGAGGGCGTCACAGTTTATCTGTATCAACCTGCGGCAAGATTAGCTCACACCTTTCACCCCGGCCGCCCCGTGCGGCCTTTGCCCCGCCCTGCCCCTGCATGATGTGGCTGCCTCATCCTGCATGCTGCCCGTGCAGGGCCAGCTCACATTCAGCTCAGCGTTTTCCAATGCTTTAGTAATGATGGTGATCATCTGTAATATGATGGCGATCAGGCACGTACGTGCACACATAGACATCAAAGGGGGCTGTGCCCTCTCCAGTCCATGAATAAGTACCGAAAATGTTGTCATACATTTTTCATGTCATAAAACAAAGGCCAACAATCAGGAAAAATAGGTTTGGCAGCTCATCTACAATTAAGCTCACAAGGTGCTGTGTTTTGCGAGTATATTATATATATATATATATTACCCACAACTCCCTTTTAATATTGACACATTTGACATTCATTTGATCAGGCATCTATTGATATTATCAACCCAGCAG
>NC_137831.1:12153703-12203703 GCF_963921795.1 Nannobrachium achirus | reverse complement strand
TTTTTCAGATATTTACCTACTTAAACCATCAGTACTTAATAAACTTGACCTTTCTTACTGTTCACAACGCCTCACGCTGCGAGGCATCGTGAGCTTGTAGATCTGCTATTTTTTTTTTGTTCTCAGAATATATTATGGACTCGGGGGTTCAAGTGCATAAGTATTGCCCTTAAAAGCAAGGAAATCTCGTTTACAGTGTCTGGCACGCTTTGCAATTTAAAAGAAACACTGTTGTTTTTTTTCCAAGTGCTGTCTGTGATTTACCACGTTGGCTTTAGAAGTCTCAGTGTTAATTTATATCCCGAGAGTGAAAACGATTCACCCAAATGGACCCTTTTACTGTGCTTAGGAGCCAAATGGCATCTGGAGGCTCTCCAGCTCAAGAGGACTCACTTCACTGGCATTTCTTCACTGTAGTGTATATCGCCGTTGTCGGGCGGAAACCTCGTATCTCCAAGTTTCAGATTTGTATGTTTTTTCGCGAAGTAAAGCCCTGCTTCATCAGACAAGGCCGTCGCACGCAAGTAGTGAAAACGGCTGATCTACAAGCACACAACGCTCTCGGTGCGAGGCGTTGTGTGCTTGTAGATCGGCTGTTTTCACTGGTTTAAATCATTTTTAAAACGATAAATGCAAAACGAACGATTTTGGACATACAAGGTTTCTCACCCGACAACGACGATATAGTGCAACTTATCTCTCTCTCTCTCTCCCTCTCTCTCTCTCTCTCCTCTCGTCTCTCTCTCTCTCTCTCTCTCTCTCCCTCCCTCCCTCCCTCCCTCTCTCTCTCTCTCTCTCTCTCTCTCTCTCTCTTCATTATATCTCTTTCCTTTCTCTCTGTCTCGCTTATACAGCTCTTCTTTTCCCCCTTCTTACCCATCTCATCCTCTCTCATTCTCTCGCTCATGATACACTGCCCCCCCCCCCCCCCCACCCCAACCCCACCATGTCTTGTCTAATCCAGCAGAAAGCTGGCGGTTGTGTTATGGCGGTGTCGGGGTATCTGACCTCGGCATCGTTTCTTAATCACGGCTTAGTTGGCTTTAATGATGCCACTTGTGGTGCACAAACGCCAGCGAGAAGTCTATAAAAGCCTCTTCCCATTAAAATGCAAATCCTGAGCCATGCACGGAGCGAAGCCAAGTGACACAAAAGTAGGAGAATTTGACCACGGATGCCCCCTTCTCTCTCTCTCTCTCTCTCTCTCTCTCTCTCTCTCTCTCTCTCTCTCTCTCTCCCTCTCTCTCCCCCCATGGTTGAGGCGAGGAGGGCAGCAAAATACTCTTTCCCAATAATAAATGATTGTGTGATTACGGCCACTGCAACACATTTGCCACTGAAATACTATAGACTCCCATCCGCTATGTAACAAAACGAGAGAGAGAGAGAGAGAGAGAGAGAGAGAGAGAGGAGTTGGAGGTGTTGTAATGAGAGGGGGGGGGGAGAGTGGGGGGAGATCATCCTATTACATTTTTTTCCTCCTTCTTTTTAGAGAAGACTCATACAATATATTTTTTTTGTTGTTGTCAGGAAATGAACAAATGGTTATCACCGTCAGGAGGAGGGGGAGATCTTCCATCTTTGGGCGTCCAGGTTTTTCCAGCTGATACTATTCTCCCTGCTCTCCTCCTAGCCCCCCCCCCCCCCCCCCCCCACACACACACACACACCCCCACACACACACACACACTCCTTCACAACACGGCAGGAAATGAAATTTTCTCTATGTGCCATGTCGCGCCCCCCCCTTTCCCCCCGTTCTACCTATCCGCTGCTACCTCCCTCTCTTTATCTGGATATCCTTTAGCCGAGAGTACGGGGCCTTTTCTCCGTCTCCAAACAGAGGAGTTGCCTCGGGGAGAAAAAAAATAACGTGCCTTATACGTGTCATATAGGCCAATAGAGCAGTTTCAATTTACAGAATTATTTGGGGCGGAGGAGGGATTCTTGTCCATTTCTCGCAATCCTTTTCTTTTTTTTTTTGTCGTTAGTCTGGGACAGGGAGGGGATTATGCCATATCGTATCCTCCGTGCACACACACGCAGACGCGCAGCGCACGGTCAGGCTACACACTCACACACACACACACACACACACACACACACACACACACACACACACACACACACACACACACACACACTTTATGCTGAAAAGACCTTATGTTGAGGGGTGATGGGGTATGTAGTACTATAGACAGCTACAGGCGTGTCGCACCAAATTCTGGGCCCTGGGTACAAGGATTCACTGCGGGCCCCCCATGAATGTTCTTCATAGGGGGAGGGGGGTTTAACCCATTTAGACTGGGAGCGCATTATTACGCATTATCTTTTAACTATTGAAAAATAGAGATCTACAAGCTTGTAGATCTGCTATTTTTTAAATTGTGACAATGTGTGCCAGTCTTTTTGAAAAACCCATATATATTATTAATATTATTAAAATTTGTGTTGTCAATGACCCTTTGGTTCTTCGATTAATCACAGCGCAATGTTAATATTCAGGGTCTGGGGTTGTATTCCTGCTTGTATGTTTCAAAAAAGAAAAACAATTGCAATTGAAATAATAATAATAATAACAAAAATCTGAATATATATTTTATTTTAACCAAAGAAAATCACTCACCCTACCCAGTATATACATATAACTTACTGTATATGAATTCCATTTTAATCTTTACCCTCAGAGTAATGCAAATGGTGAATCCTAAAATAATTTAAATTGGGACACATTTAGTTATTGTTGTATTATTGGAGTTCCATCAAACTCACATAAAAGAAAAAATGCAACAATCTTGAAGCATTTTTACTTTACTCAAGTAATTAAAGAAGCAGCTTGGTACACATTATTGTGTATCATTATTTTATGCTTTAACTATTGAAAAATAGCAGATATACGAGCTTACAGCACAGCACAGAGTGCCACGCTGCGAGCTTGTAGATCTGCTATTTTGAAAAATCGTGAAAATTAGAATTTTGACCCGATTCTATAAGTGTCTTTTGAATCCTTCTAAGGTTTTTTGAAAAACCCTATGTTTCTATGTCAGCGATCTGGCCAGTCATCGTCAAAGAAAAGGTCCTTTTCACTCAACTGGAGCTCAGTTAGTCTGTTCTTGAGAGACTACTATGTCAGTGCTTCTCATGTGAAGGACCCCCAAAATGATATTTATTTGGCCACAGACCCCTATTCAACATAATAGTTCCAGGGACCACCCAGAAGAAACATTTGAGTTACAAACGTTCGCTTTGAAAATACATATACCGGTATTCAAAAATGTGCACACATTTTTACGACTTTTTCAAAAATAGCAGATCTACAAGCTCGCGAGCTTGTATACCTGCTATTTTTCACTGGTTAAAGCATTCAATAATTCTAGGCCTATTAACCATGCAAATGTGTGAAACGTGACAAATGTTTTACTGATTCGCTCAGATGTTGCACTTAGATATGAACCAAAACCAAAAAAAGGATCAATGAATGTTTAAAAATAAAGCTTGATAAGTAGAGTGACATAATTATTTAAAATCTGACAAATGAACTATGCCTAGACTGAGATCATCCCATCTGTGCTCCTTTGGCCTTTTGAGGATACTGTGCCCAAATGGAAATTGGCAGATATTAATTAAAGCCATTTGGTCAATATGGCATGCTAATAAAAATACACATATATATATATATATATATATATATATATATATATACTATTATATACTACATTTCATAGTAATAAGTCCTAAATTGTACACAAATTAAACCCCGGGTCTATGGGAATTAAACATTATATTGAAATGTGCATAATTAAAATGTATATTGCCATTATGGAGATCTATGAAGCATTGTAAAAATATGTTGTTTACTCATACAATGAATGCTTGTTAAAAACCCAATAAACAAACATATAAAAAAATAATAATAATAATGTGGATTTCGAAAAACGTCCCTTCAATTGGAAAAGTATTTCGGGTCGACCCAAAAAAAGCTTCCGAAGCCGAAAGCCTAATTTATACTCATTCGTACGACGGTGTTGCGTGCTGATAATATAGCAGATATTGCGACACATTGCGGACTTGTAGATCTGCTATTGCCGGCATTGCGGCGCCGGCTGGCGTACGACGGGACTATAAATCAAGCGGAGCTCTTTTTTACCTTGCAGCTCTGTCTGGAAAGCAAAGTCCACTTCAAATGACACACTTTGACTATATATACGCCGTGCCAGGCCTGCCTGCCTGCGCGCTCCACACCGAAACAGCAAACGAATTATACACTGCCTCGTTGAAATGACAGCGCCTAAGCGGTGGGAGAGAGCGGTGCTCAGAGAGAATGAGAGAGAGAGAGCAAGCAAGAGACAAAGAGAAAACGAGAGAGAGTCAGAGAGAGAGCATTTGCTGGTGGTCACGGTTCATTCAGTGTTTCATGTGTTCTCTGCGCTCTTTGAAAATGTGTGAGGGTGAAAGAAAGAGAGAAAGAAAGAAAGAGGCCGAGAGGAGGAGAAAAAAAGAGCAGATAGCTGGCAACACGCCAGGCTTTCCCTCATTTTCATCTGCTGCATTCATCATATCTCTGTGTCATCCTCTCTCTCTCTCTCTCTCTCTCGAACTGCCAGGGGCGTCACAAGGGGGGGAAAAGTGGGACTGAGTTACTAGGGACCAAGGTGGAGGCGCCTGGAATTATTTTATACTTTAGCTATTGAAAAATATTATATTTTTGAAAAGTTGTGAAAATGTGTGCAAATCTTTGAATATAGGCCTATGTATGTTTTAAGCGAACATTTGTAACTCAAAATTTGCTTCTGGAGGGTCCTTGGAACTAAATATCTTGAGATGGGGGTCCGTGGCCAAATACATTATCATTTTGGGGTTCCTTCACATGAAAAAAAAGTTTGAACACCACTGACATAGAAACTAAGTTTTTTTTTTTTTTTCTCAAAAAACCTTAGAAGGATTTGAAATAGACATTTTCATGATTTTTCAAAAACTGCAGATTCGGTGCCGCGCTGTGAGCTTGTATATCTGCTATTTTTCAATAGTTAAAGCGCCCAGGGCCCAGAATGTGGTGCGACACCCCTGCTAACTGCTCTCATCGCCAGACCTCGGGGTCTCAAAGGGTCTTTGACTCCATCTAAGGAAGTACATTTACTTGGGGGGTGGGTTGGTGGGGGGCGCTTGATCTCACTGTCTGCGTTGCCCAGGGGAGTGGTTTTCTCCCTTTTTCTCCCCCTCAGTCAGTCGGTGTGTGATTTCCAGAACACATCACCGGAAAAGAGAGGAGTGGAGGGTTTGTCCTCTGTGAAAGAATCAGTGGGAAAAAGAGACAGCAGACGGAGCTCGTGCTGGGGGTGGGGGTGGGGGGTGGGGGGCTGGATCTTGTGTGGTCGAGAAGGAGGGGTGCAGCCCTCTCTCTCTCTCTCTCTCTCTCTCTCTCTCTCTCTCTCTCTCTTTATCTCACACTAATCCGAGTCCATATTTTATCGCTGTGGTTAGACAACGTTTAAAGGACCATAATTACGTCAATACACATTTAATTGTCAATTTACGGCTTCAGCCATTTGCATACATTTTATTCTACTGGCCAAACATGCACAGTTCATTTGGATGTTTTGGATGTTGGGATGTTTAATGTGAATCCATCTTTTCTCCGGTCTAACTTTTTTTTGTTTGTTTGTTTGTTTTTTGTGTGTATTACATTTCAGGTTGGCCTACTCATTGGCATATATTTCATACCAAAACTATTCATGTAGTTGATGTCTCAGTTCACCGTGCGGAAGCGCAGAATAATCGCCCTACTTCAGAATATAAATTATGTTGCTTTATTTAATTAGCGTAATCTGCAAATCCTACTCATGACACAAACCATTTGAAAACATACATTCGGGGCAAATTAATGGCAAAGGAAATGCGCCCCCAATGTATAAGGACCGTGCTGAACTTTTGGCTGTTATTGGGTGACAGATTATTCACATTGTTCATATGGAATGATATCGATACCTACTGTAGAGAGCGCCGCCACGATGTAAACAGCAACCAGTGGTGGAGTAGAAGTCAAATTATTGGAAATGGGAAATACTTCGATTAAGTATAGTACTTAAATAACCATTTAGAACGGGTACACATTATTGTGTATCATTATTTTATGCTTTAACTATTGAAAAATAGCAGATATACTGTACTGTGCTATTTTTGAAAAATCGTGAAAATTTGAATTTTGACCCGATTCTATAAGTGTCTTTTGAATCCTTCTAAGACTTTTTGAAAACCCCATGTTTCTATGTCAGCAATCTGGCCAGCCATCGTCAAAGAAAAGGTCCTTTTCACTTAAATGGAGCTCAGCTAGCCTTGAGAGACTACTATGTCAGTGGTTCTCAAACCTTTTCATGTGAAGGACCCTGTGGTGGAATTCAGATCAATCAATAATCATGAGAAACAGAGGATACAAGACAATTATATTAGGTGGTGGTGTGGTCAAGTTTATGTAACATGATATCATGGTCAGAAATACAATTAACACTCTGGGCAGTGGTAAAGGAGTTCTGCCAAGAAGAATGGTCAGACAGACAGACACTATATACTCTGTGGCTTCAAGGCCTCTGGAACGAGCTGTACCATAACAAGATAGGCTTTACCAAAACAATAGTTACTGAGGCCTACTGAAGACCTCTCGACTCCTAACTATCAAGTATTAGTATCATCATAAAGACCTAGATATTAATATAATCAATGAACACATGATCTACTCTAACGTCACACATAATCAATCATGATAATCAAATTGAATACCATTTAAATCGGTTTGAGAAACAAATGCTGCTATTTGTCCCAAAGTGACTGCAAAAGTTTGCAGCTATTTGTTTAAACAAATGTTATATCCAGCATGTATAGGCTATAACGAAACAATGTGACATAGCTGTTAACACAATGCTGTTCCCCCTCCAACTGTATAGGTTTTTATTATATTTTTGACACTTGCTTTGGCAATGTAAACGCACGTTTTATCATGCCAATAAAGCTCCTTTGAATTGAAATTGAAACGTGTATATCTCTAGTAACTGCTGACATGAATTACCGTTAAAAGACTCCTCCTCCTTCATTGCTTCCATCAGTATTCAGTGCCATACTTTCTCAACAACAGATTTCAGCTGTTCAACTATTGTGTTTGCTGTGTTACACCAGCTATTATCATCACAAACCCTATTGTCGACAAACACACAACATGCAACAAAACCATGTCGTCGGAACATGACAACCTTTCAACAGAGATCTCGCATGCGAACGCGCCGGGGCCTTCTAATGGCACTAAACATTATGGAGGGATTTAATGAATGTGCATTATTTTTGTATTCAGCGGCCCGTTCCAGTGTGTTGGCAGTCCTGCTTCCTCCTTTGAAAAGGGTTTTGAATTAGCAATTCATAACATGGTGACCCAACCGGACGTGTTATTTTGGCAAGGTTGAGTTTGACGTCTTCAGTGTTCTGACATTGATCAGATACGTCTGTCTGTGGGACCCCCATCTTTGTGGCTGTATTTTTTTCTTTCTTTGTGACGTTTATCTGAATTTTGGAACCGTTTGGGGCGTTGATTCTCCAGTCCAAAGTCTCCAAACCCCTCCTTATGAGGGTGACGTTCGATCGGTGAGGAGCAGAGACGACCCTGTTGAGTGACGGTTGGCTTCCCGACGCTATAGATTTGAGGCGGGCCGGGGCAGGGCTCGACGCCACATCACAACCACATACGTCTTCCCCCTGTCGGAGCACTCGGCTTGCTGTCTTATCAGTGCTGAACCCGCACGCACACACACACACACACACACACCTTTAACATGCAAATACGCAGGGTTTACCCCACCCATCAAACACACACACAAATTGAAAACAATGCATGATGGAGCCTTGTTTGATGGAGCAAAGGTTAGTGGGATTCCAAGCACACTGCATGACTTAAGCTTCTATTCTCCTCTGGACGACGTCTGCTCACACAATGTATTTCAGAGAGGTTTGAGCTGAGTGAAAAATACCCGCACACTGTCTAGTTCAATAAAGTAGCAGTTTTGCTTTAGGTCGTTTGGTCGTTTCGGGTACAAGACCTTCTTCTGGCATAAGATATGTCATAAGAAGGTCTTGTACCGTAACGTTAACAATAAAATAAAATAAAACCAAATTTCTTGTCGTGGAAACATTTGTATGGGTCATGTCTCGATAAAAAAAAATCCCATTTTCTTTGGGACTGGTGAAAATAGCCGATTTACAAGCTCGCAACGCGATACGAAGCAACGCATTGTTGATGCTTGTAGATCTGCTGTTTTCACCGGGCAAACAACTAATTTCTCTTTTGGGTCTCGAGCTGAAACGTTTGGGAACTACTTGTCTAGACTCTAGCATGTGCAGCCCACTGACCATGACTAACAGTATACTTGAGTCATAGTCAGCGGGCTACATGCTAGACTACTGCTTCACTTGGGAACAGAGTGTAGTAGTAGTGTTCAGTAGGCATGAAATATTATTTCAAAGAAGTGATTGTAGAAATCTGCATCTGCATCCAGCATCACTCCTACCGTATAACAGGTGCACTGTAAAGACTGCTGGTAGAAACTGATATGGTAATATTGGTATAGATAGACCCTTTTCCTGAGCACTCCCCTGTAGAGGGCGCGCCACCATTGCTGCAGTGTAAACAGATGTGTAAAGTAACTAGTAGCCTACATTTAGGCCTAGAATTATTGAATGCTTTAACCAGTGAAAAATAGCAGATATACAAGCTCACAGCGTGGCACCGAGTGCCGCGCTGCAAGCTTGTAGATCTGCTATTTTTGAAAAAGTCATGAAAATGTGTGCAAATCTTTGAATATACTGTATGTATTTTCAAAGCGAACGTTTGTAACTCAATTTTTTCTTCTGGGTGGTCCCTGGAACTAAATATTTTGAGATGCGGGTCCGTGGCCAAATAAATATCATTCTGCGGGTCATGTTTTCAAACTGGAAGTCCTGTATGTGTCTATGATGTCTTGGTATAGTGGGCAGAGGGTCAGAAAGTGTAGCTCTGTTTCCATCACACTTTGTGTGCAATGGGTGCAGTCTGTCTTCCCTTGGGAGCGAGGTCTGGTCTGTCTGTGGCGGCATTTCTCAGTTGCAAGGCTGTCTTCAGTGTTAACTAGTCAAGGCTTTCCTAAGTTTTGGGTGGGTAATCTGACAATGAATATTCTTTTTTTTAGTACTAGTTGCTTTCCATTTTGCTTTGTTTTTGGGTTGTTTCTTTCCCGTTGTTTTCTTATAGTCTGGTTATGTCCCTGGACCAGCTGACTGAGGGTGGCATCCCTGTAGGTTCTGTCTGGTTGAGGGCTATGTTATGGAGTGTGTTGCCTTCTTCGGTTCTTTTAGGTGCTTATAAATTGTTATGTGCTCTCTTCTTTACTTTGATAATTAGTGGGTATCGTCCTAATTCTGCCCTGCAAGCATTGTTTGTTGTTTTCTGTAGGGTGCGGAGCATTTATCTTTTTTATCTGTGGGATGGGAGCGAATAGAATCTCTGTGTGGGATTGCAAAAACAAACTCTACACTAACCTATTGTTGTGACAATGGACGAGTGTAATGGACGAGTGTAATGCTAACATGGGACTTAAAGTGATTTACAGCCTCCCTAGCAAGTTAGTGTAATGTGTACTCGTGAAGTGGCCAGATGGTCTGTGTGTATCCATTACGGGACTACGGAGTACAGACGCACGTAATGAAATATAAAATAAATGAAATATTGCCACAATAATGTTGACTTCACTGTAATATTCCACTGCCCCAAAAAAACAGTATCTTATACAGTATCATGTGCACAAAAGCATATTAGAGCCAGCATGTTTATCACTCTTGTTTTCGGTTATTGACCCAGTTAAATGTTCTCATGTCTTGGTTTCTCCCCGGTTGCCTTTTTGATACGTCCAGTGCGCTGTGTTGCAAACTCACCCATCACAGTGTGATCTTTGATCCCAGAGACAGGGGCGTCACAGGGGGGGGGGGGGAGTGGGATTGAGTTACTAGGGCCCAAGTTGGAGGTTGCCTTAATTATTTTATACTTTAGCCATTGAAAAATAGCAGATTGAGCCTGTAGATCTGCTATTTTTGAAAAGTAGTGACCATGTGTGCAAATCTTTGAATATATATATTTTTAAGCGAACATTTGTGACTCAAAATCTGCTTCTGGGGGGGTCCCTGGAACTAAATATTTTGAGATGGGGGTCTGTGGCCGAATACATATCATTTTGGGGGTCCTTGGCATGAAAAGGTTTGAGCACCACTGACATAGAAACATAGGTTTTTCAAAAACAAAAAAAATACTTATTTAGAATTTAGAAGACATTTATAGAATCCCAGGGCCCAGAATTTGGTGCGACACCCCCTGGATGTTACAGTACAGTGCCCTTTTCTCTCTCTCTCTCTCTCTCTCTCTCTCTCTCTCTCTCTCTCTCTCTCTCTCTCTCTCTCTCTCTCTCCCTCCCTCTCTGCTGTGTGTGTCTTCTTTTTACCAGGCCACTCTCTCTCTCTCTCTCTCTCTCTCTCTCTCTCTCTCTCTCTCTCTCCCTCCCTCTCTGCTGTGTGTGTCTTCTTTTTACCAGGCCACTCTCTCTCTCTCTCTCTCTCTCTCTCTCTCTTTCATGTGTGCATCCTTTGTCCTCCGCTGCCCTTTTTGCTTTGGTCCCATTAACTCGGTCGTGTCGAGGCATGCCCGTCCCGTCCCGGCCAGGCCGTGTCCGTCCGTCCGTCCGAAACCCCCCGAGCGTGGCAGAGCAGGGCAGATGGTTGCTAGGGAGGTTGCCAGGGTAGATCAGAGGCGCTGTGTGAATGTGTGTGGTTACACTCGGTGACTCCCTGCGTGTGCGTGTGTGTGTGTGTGTGTGTGTGTGTGTGTGTGTGTGTGTGTGTGTGTGTGTGTGTGTGTGTGTGTGTGTGTGTGTGTGTGTGTGTGTGTGTGTGTGCAGGGGTGTCGCACCAAATTCTGGGCCCTGGGTACATTAAGGATTCACTAAGGGCCCCCCATGAATGTTCTTCTTAGGGGGAGGAGGTTTAACCCATTTAGACTGGGAACGCAAAATTATTACGTATTATTTTGTGCTTTAACTATTGAAAAGTTGCCGGTGCCGCGCTGCGAGCTTGTAGATCTGCTATTTTTTTTGTCTTTTGAATATTTCAAATCCTTCTGAGGTTTTTTGAAAAAACTATGTTTCTACTGTATGTCAGTGGTGCTCATACTTTTTTTATGTGAAGGACCCCCGAAATTATATGTATTTGGCCACGGACACCCATCTCAAAATATTTTGTTCCAGGGACCCCCCGGAAGCAAAAGTTTTAGTTATAAATGTTCGCTTTAAAAAATACATATATTCAAAGATTTGCACACATTTTCACGACTTTTCAAAAATGGCAGATCTACAAGCTCGCAGTGAGCTTGTAGATCTGCTATTTTTCAATAGCTAAAGTATAAAATAATTAAGGCCCCTCCACCTTGGGCCCTAGTAACTCAGTCCCACTTTTCCCCCCCTTGTGACGCCCCTGTGTGTGTGCACTTGTACAAGTGCATGTGCGTCCTATCAATTCAATGTGTGTGTGTGTGTGTGTGAGAATGTGTGTGCGTGCGTGCGTGCGTGCGCATCTCGCTGCCACACTTCGCTGTGGGACAATGGCACCGGCAGCCCACGGCGCGGGGGGGTGACGTGCCGTGGCACCAAGCCGCGACCCAATAATGCCGCCGCCACTGAGGGGTTGCGACCTGGAAACGACGGCCGACCGCGATAACAGCCTGGCCGAGCGGCGGGGAGGGACACCGCAAACCCCCATGTCACTGACGCCACGTCACAATGCGTGAATGTCACTGTCCTGTCTCTCCCCTTTCTCCATGTCACCGGCCTCTTGTATCTTCTTTCTTTCTTTCTTTCTTTCTTTCTTTCTTTCTTTCTTTCTTTCACACACACGTATCTTGGTGTCAGTCTTTCTTTTTCCCTTTTTTTTTTTACTTACATTGGTTTTCTCTCTTTAACAGTTTTACTGCCAGATTTATTATATATTTATTGGGGCTGGTGCCAGCAAAAAGCAGCATACCTTTGCAATGTTATAGAAAAAGATCTATTGATTATTTCCAAACATTTTTTTTTCATTGGACCTATTATATGTGTAGCCAAGCTGGCGGCAGGGGGAAGCCTTATGCAAAGGATGAATGTGAATTGGGCCGTTCCGCTTGCCGTCCATTCAGAGCGTAGAAATGTATTTCTAGATCAGATCCACAGAAAACAGCCAGGAAGTGATTTGGGACTCCATTATTGTTTAAGTGCAGTGGATTTTTGAGAGCTGCGTTACGGGAGATGTTTTTACTGTACACGGCGGCGTGACCAGTTATTAGCTTACAGTCCTCAAAAGTAAGTAAATGAACGAGCGTTCGTATTGGCAGCGAGCTAGGGTCAAAATTGGGGTGAACAGGAACGTCCGAAGCAGTAAAAGAGTTGTTGCCTTTGTGAGTAGGCCTACTATAGCAGGGGTTCTACTTGCCCAAAGGTCATATCCACTTGCCCGAACTTGTCCATTATAAAATGATAGGTAAAATTTGAATTACTGTTCAATTTAACATGTATCTTTTTTGCTTTCTGGGGCTGTGTGATACAAAATTGGTATGGGTTCACACAATTTTATATTTTTAAATGTAGCAACAGTGAAAACAGCACATTATAGGTAAACCGTGTTCTTATTTTACATTCCACAGACCAGAAGACAGCATTGGCCACGTTCAGGTGTTTAGACAGATATCTGGTCTTGTGTTTATAGGTGGTTGCGTCCCCTCTCAAATGAGTACTTGCCCTGTCGGGCAAACCTGAAAGCAAACTTCAAAATTAAATTTTTGCCACGGACATACAAAATGAGTGGACAATAAAATTACCAGAAACACAAAGAGCTACAGTAGTCCTGTATGACCATAACAGGTCTCTGAGTGTTCGAATGATTGTACATCTACACACTCAAAGTGAAGGTCGTCCTTGCAAATATAACATTGAGTAGCAGTAGTGGACTCAGGGACGTGCTGGCCATTGGGAAAAGCGGGCCAACTCCCGAACAACCGGTTCATTCCCGGCCGGTCCAGGCCGGCCATTAGGTAAAAATTAAAAATAAAATGTCGGCCTCCGTTCAATTTTGGGGGCTGGGCGGCCAACAAAGTAAATCGTCACTGTCGGTCAGAAACCTCATATCTCCAAGTTTCAAATGTGTAAATTGTTTTCGCAAAGCAAAGCCCTGCTTCATCATACAAGGCCGTCGCACAAAAGTAGTGAAAACAGCAGATCTACAAGCACACAACGCCTCGCGGTGCGCGGCGTTGTGTGCTTGTAGATCGGCTGTTTTCACTATAGTTTAATTCATTTTTTAAATGATAAATACAAAACAAACGGTTTTGGACATACAAGGTTTCCACCCGACGACGACAAAATATAACTCATGTAATTGGCCCACTGTCTTGTCACTTGTCATGATCTGAAATGGCAAATCTTTGAGTAGCAGCAGTGCTATGGAGAGAGATATATCTCTCTATAGCGCGCAATGAGGGCCTCTCCAACTCTTTTTCCCGGGCTGAATCAGGGGCCCAGCACGTCCCTGAGTGGACTCGTAATGTGCCATAGCGTCGTACTAAATCAGGCAAGTGATATTCCGAAGAAAAAACTGTGGAGACTGACATTCAGTAGTTGGGCGATCACTATAAGAACCAAATCATAAATTTGCCACAGACAAGGCCAAGTCTTTGCCACAGACACATTGTTCCTTGTACGGCCATATTGATGACCCCGGGTCAGTGGCATGTTGTCAGTTTTCATCTTGAGCGTCCTCATTGGAAGTGACAGATAGACAGCAGTGGATTACTGTGTATTATAGATGTGTTTAGTTCAGGTCCTGCTGGGGCTCTTACTCTCTCATCACATCTCATCTCAGTCTCCACTCTGACGCTGAAACTGTGGCTTTGTGGAACGAATTGAGCAAAACTAAGATTGGTACCTTGTATAGAATACAGTGGAAGTACACTGCAAAATAATATATGTATATATGTGCATTTTGTTTTCAAAATAACACAATCTAATATAAACTGTGGAAACTCGAGTCAGCTGAATTTAAATTGGATAATGGTGTGTGTGTGTGTGCGTGCGTGCGTGCGTGCGTGCGTGCGTGCGTGCGTGCGTGCGTGCGTGCGTGCGTGCGTGCGTCTGTCAGCTGCCGATCTGGGAACCCATCGTCAAAAAAAGGTGAAAACAGCGCCCTCTCTGTTTTGTTCCTTTTCAAAGAATCTGTATTTGAGAGATTAGTCAGCGCATGAGAACATCTTCAAGCAACACATTCTGAGCTTGTAGATCAGACTATTGGACATTATATGACAGTCCCAAAAAGGTAGCAGGGTTAAAGTGGTTCCTGTGTGCCATTACTTTTTTAAATATATTTTTATAGTTTTTTTTTACACATAACACAATACATATAATCACACACATTCGCACATAGGCCTACATACAGTACACATACCACCTGTTTTGCCCAACAAATGACATTGTTCACATCATCCTTCTCTTTTCTTTTCCTTTTCCTTTCCTCCTCCCGTTCTCTCTTTCTCTTTAGCCACACATTCCCTTTAGGTTCTTGTTTCCATGGCGTTCATGTACACCTCCCAAAGCCGGTCAAAGTCACTCTGTCTACCTCTAACCACATGGGTTAGCCTCTCCTCTCTGTCTACCTCTAACCACATAGGTTATCCTCTCTACTCTGTCTACCTCTAACCACATAGGTTAGCCTCTCCACTCTGTCTACCTCTAACCACATAGGTTAGCCTCTCCACTCTGTCTACCTCTAACCACATAGGTTATCCATCCCGGTAGAGTTCATGAGCTCCCTATGCCACATCCTCAATGTTGGGGCTTCAACACTTTTCCAGCATAATGCCACAGCTCTTCTAGCTTGGAGAAGTCCAAAGTCCTCTGTGCCATTTCAATCTGGGAAAAAACCCTTCTAGCACTGGTGAATCTACCGTGGGCCTAATCTGAACAAGACAGATTACGCTTGGCGGGGGTGTGTGTGGACACCGGTGACAGACTGATGGCGTTGGCACACACCTATCCTACAGCACTGGCTCTAATGGAGCACGTTCAGAACTCCTGCGAGGAGAATATCAAATCATGTCAACCGTGTGATCATCCAAGCCCTGGCTCTGTAATAAAATACTCACCATGCATGTTGTAATTGTTGTGCCAGCGACCCCAAGAAGCAAAGATTTGTGTTAAAAATGTTAAACGCCTAAAAATAAATGAAAAATTATTCCGAAAATGTTCACTAATCAAGATTTTTCAAAAATAGAAAAGTTCTGTGAGCTTGTAGATCTGCTATTTTTTTTGAATAGCCAAAGTATAAAAGGTTAAAGTGGTTGAAATGATTGCGACGCTATATTACTGTAACTAATTTTGCCGGGGACCCCCTGGAACCTCCCCAAGGACCCCTGGCTGGGGAGTCCCTGGACCCCACTTTGAGAACCAGTGCCCTAACCTCCCGTCTCCGAGTCTTGCTAGCGGATTATTTATTTATTAGAAGTTTGCATAGGAAAAAGTACAGTTTCATGACGTTACAGTTCACTGGTACAAGGTCAACTAAAAGGAGATCCTAGAAAAGACTACGCTTATTTCCATAGGAAACCATTGAAGTATCTCATATAACATTGAATCACAGATGGATAGAACAGAGTACTATGCAGTAGATATAGTAAAAAAAAAAAGTAAATAAAAATAAAATAAACAGCGCAAAAAATACATACAGTAGGTAAATACAAAGTTTGTTATTGCCAGTTGCGAATGGCTGCCGCCTGTAAGTGGTTTTTCAGGGCGATTTTAAAGGATGCTAGTGAACCACACTCCTTTAAGGCCTTCGGTAGGGCGTTCCACAGTTTGGTTGTATAGCAGAAGAACGAGTTTGACCCTTTGTTTGAGTTGACTTAGGGTGGAACGTGATCTGTGGCGCTGCCTCTGGTGTTGTAATTGTGGACGTCCTTAACGTTTATAAAGTATTTTGCCACCAGGTACATGGGTATCTTGGTGGTGTAGTGTATCTTGTACACCAGGCCCATTGCAAGTTGCTGTACTCTGTACAGTATAGGCTACAGTGTTTTAATTAACTCGGATGACAAGAAATGAAATATCTCGCACTCCTGCTGTTATTGGATCATGATGGGAGGAAGCGATGATGAGAGCAGGATGTCAAAGGGTCTACGTTAAGAGCAGGAGATAGCAGAGGTCTGGCGTGCTCATGGTACTGTGGTATTTTAACAGGGCCAATGAAAGAGCCTTGAAGCCTCTCATAAAGCAAACACGTCTGGCCCTGCAGTTGCATATGCTGGCCCGTTTTGCACCGCAAAAGTGGTGGCGTTTTTCATTATTAGGTCAGACATATTTGATAAACATTTAAATATCTGATAAAATGGCCATTTACTGTATGTTAGGTTGTCATTTCCATTTAAACTGCCTCTCCAGATGTGTATTACGTTGATAGAGACCCACACATTCACACCAGGCATGGAACAGAATGCTATACTAGGGGTGAGAAGGTTTTTGTATTATTGTTTTGTAGGCCAATATCCCATACCCATAAATGACCTGCAGCCATGAGCTATTTACAAAGGAATTATGTATTGCGTTTTGGATCAAATTAGAAAAAGAAGACAAAGTAGGCTGTGAACAATATGGCTTATGATTGTAATAACATACTCAGGCAGAGTTCAAGTGCCAGCAAGTTTATTTTTAATAAATCAGATGCCTGAAGAAGGTCTATATCTATGTGGCCGAAATGTTGCTTAAATAATAAAAGTGTTTGTGAAAGTGCAGACAGTTTGCGGGTCATTTTGTGTTATTAGAAGTAAACCCAAGCTGAAATACGAAATCTTAAAGCAAATGAGTTGAGCAACAAAACTAGCCTAGAATGTTAGTTATGGACGGAATTGTGAGGGGAGGCTGAAAATGTATTTTAAGCAAGAGAAAACAATACTGACTGAGGTATAATCTGAAACAGCTAGGAGTATTTAAAGGGAGTGAAGACTTGATTGGCTACAAGCAGAGCTAATGAGGGACAGGTGAGAGTAATGTGGAGTGGCCAGGCCTCATTGGATGAGGGGGAACAAGTGAGGCGACTAGGACTGATCAACAACAGTAGTGAGTAGTTAAATCACTGGGGATGAGATTCTTGGAATGAGGATGTAAAGATCATCTCCACAAATCAAAAATGTTTTATGATTTTAAAACCACAGGTAATTATTCCTTTTTTTAAAGTAAAAAAAAAAAAAACAATGTATTTATGCATGACATTGGGGTTAGGCCAAAAAAAATATATATATATTTACTAAAGGCCAAGGGTATAACTGTCCTTCTCCTAAGATGGTTTAGATCTGTTGTTCTCAAAGTGTGGTCCTTGAAGGGGTCCCAGGGGGTCCTCCTCAGCAGAATCACATAATACAACCAGAACTGCACTCTGTCGAGGTGCCAACTTGTTCAATGTGCTCACATCACAGGCCATGTATGGCCTACTTGTGCGCCAGCAGAGCGCGCCATGAGGTGCGCTCACCACTGGCATCACCACTGGTGACTGCCTGAGACTCATCACTGGCATGCAATGCATTTCATTTAGAAACGTTGCCCCTTCATTAATCACTGAGATGAAGGTTCAAATTGGCTTTATATTCAACTTTTCCACAGAGCCCCTGTGACCAATTGCGACATTCAAGCTTGGCCTAGCACAGTGGTTCTCAATCTGTGGGTCGGGACCCCCAGGGGGGGGTCCCCAAATTATTTAGGGGGGGTCCCCAGATGATTAGCTTAATGTGCAACATTGTTTTCTCACTCAACAGTAAACAAACCAGAATAAAGTTTAAGTGTATAGAGGGTATCTGCCCATTTCTAAAGTGACAATTTGAGGACTTTTTAAATACCTCTAAAATGACAAATTAAACATTGGTAAAATTGTCAAATATTAGAGGCAGTAATTGTGAAAATAGCCGATCTACATGCTCACAACGACTCACAACGTGAGGCGTTGTGAGCATGTAGAGCATGTATACAAAATGTAATGCCTCAACTCTTAGTGTTAGAGTTGGGGGGGGGGGGGGGTCCCCAGTTCAAATATGATTATTTTGGGGGGTTGTGGCCTGAAAAGGTTGAGAACCACTGGACTAGCAAAGCAACAATTAGCAGACAGAAGCTACAGTGCGTTTGGGAGCAGCCTTCCCTCTCGACATGTGTGACGGAGAGGCTGAATGACATCAGCACCCTCTCACTCTGAAGAGGGCCTAATGAGAGCCAGCCATTGAACAACCGCAGGGGGCCGTCATGATGCCTTGTCCTGATAGGGAAGGGACCCTCCAACCTGTGTGTGTGTGTGTGTGTGTGTGTGTGTGTGTGTGTGTGTGTGTGTGTGTGTGTGTGTGTGTGTGTGTGTGTGTGTGTGTGTGTGTGTGTGAGAGAGAGTGTCAGTGGTGGAAAAAGTACTCACATTTCTTACTTAAGTAAAAGTATCAATACTGCAATATAGAAATACTCTGTTAGGGTGCCCTCACACCAAAATACCTATGAGAGTGGAATCCGCGTTCCGCCAATGCATTTCAATGAGAGTGAAGCGGTTTCATGCCAGCAGAGGATTTCTGCAAAAAACGCTCTCTTCTCATTGAAATGCATTGGCGGAACGCGGATTCCACTCTCATAGGTATTTTGGTGTGAGGGCACCCTTACAAGTAAAAGTACAGAATTCAACATTTACTTCAGTGTAAGTGCAAAAGTATTGGCATCAAAATATACTTAAAGTACCAAAGGTAAAAGTACTCTGTACGCAAATGTCCCACTTCAAGTTTTCAAATGTGCAAACATATTTGGAAAATTGCATATCTACAAGCTCACAATGTGTCGCATATTGTGAGCTTGTAGATCTGCTATTTTCAGATGGCCTGAAAGGTATAGAGTTGAATTGGTTACTGTATGTTTTGTAATAATCATTAAAATCTCCAAAGTTAACTAGTAACTAAAGTTTTCAAATAAATGCAGCGGAGTAAAAGTACAATATTTGCATTGGAGTAGAAGTAAAAGTATTGGAAACTCGAGACACTCAAGTAAAGCACAGATACCTCAGAATTGTATTTGTGTACAGTACTTAAGTAAATGTACTTAGTTACTTTACACCGCTGGTGTGCGTGCGTGCGTGCGTGCGTGCGTGCGTGCGTGCGTGCGTGTCAGGCTTTCCAGTCCATTCAGCCACAGTGACTGATGAGGCAGCCCCCCCGGCTCCCCACCCTCCCGTGCCAGGCAAACAAACGTGGCACAAAGGGCCACTCCGGGTGAAACAAAGCCCCTCTAATTGTGCCTTTGAAGGGGCTGCTTGGTCGGTCAGCTGGTGGCTCTCGCTGGGCTCCCCTGGGTCAGCCTGTCCCAAAGCCTGGCTGCAGGGGGCCCTGAGCTGGCGTGCTGCATGGGGGGAGATTAGCAGGGCGGGGACCTTGCTTTTGTTGTGTCACCCACACCACTGGTTCCCCAAACGCTACGAGTACCGGACAAGTTTCATTTGTGGACCCCGGACACACGACTCCAGTAAGAATGTTGAAACAATAAAACAAACAAATCTAAGAAATTGCATTACAAATAAAAAATAAGAATTAAGAAGTAATGAAAATAGCAGATCTACAAGCTGACAACGCGGCACTTTGTGAGCTTGTAGATCTGCTGTTTTCACTAGTTTGGGTCTCAGGGCAAACATCTCTCAATTGGGTCACAAGCTAAAAGGTTTGGGAACCACTGACCTACACAGTGGACTTTGGTTCAGATGATACTGTCTGCCGGGGACTACAGTATATTCTAACCACAATGCTGGATGATGTAACACACAAAACAACATGGCATTTCATCAGAGGATATTTCTAGACTGTGGTGGGAAAAGTATACTCACTAACACATTGGCGGAATGGGGAATCCACTCTCATAGGTACTTATGTGTGGGTGCAGCCTTAGGGTACGGTCACACCAAAGTATGGCCGGCGGCGGATAAACTCTTTTTGTGCTCAGCCAGCGGATTCTCCCAATAACCAATGACACACTTAATAGGAACACGGTACACCAGTAAGACTCCCTAATCGGGAGATAAGCGACCGTTGGTCGCTTATCTCCACAAATAGGCCAAAAGTTTGTTTTACCAATTATCAAGACATACGGGCAGTTGACAGTTTGCCATGGTTACTCATTGAAGTTGAATCTCCATATATGGAGATAACCTACGCATCACACTAAGTCTGACCTCACCAGCCCATATTTGGGCATGAGCAACTTATGTCTCCATATATGGAGATATGATGACATCACACAGTCCTCAGCCGATGATGTGGCGTGATGTCATACAATACACAAACGAGCCCTACAGTATAAAGGGGCAATTCTTGCCAGGAAAGAAGCATTTCTTCGACTCAGACCTTATCGCCAGGGTTGGCTTATAGCAGCTGTCGGTAGGACCATATATGGATTCTGTTAGTGTGGATCTCCTAACAGGGCATCATCTGGGATACAATCCCTTTTATGCCCATATATGGAGATCCCTAACATAATCCCTTTCATGCCCATATATGGAGATCCCTAACAGAATCCCTTTTATGCCCATATATGGAGATCCCTAACAGCATCCCTTTTATGCCCATATATGGAGATCACTAACAGCTAACAGAATCCCTTTTATGCCCATATATGGAGATCCCTAACAGAATCCCTTTTATGCCCATATATGGAGATCCCTAACAGAATCCCTTTTATGCCCATATATGGAGATCCCTAACAGAATCCCTTTTATGCCCAGTTGGTTGCTAGGGTAAAAAAACATGGTTGCTATGGTAAACAGTTGGTTGCTAGGGTAAACAGTTGGTTGCTAGGGTAAAACCATGGTTGCTAAGGTGGTTGCTAACGTACACTAACAGACCAGCAACAACAGACTGTTGCCACAGCAACGTACACAAAGGTTTGTGTACACATGTGGTGTGATGTCATACTGAAGATATATGACATCACACCGTACACAAACAAAGGTGTGACGTGTGACGGACGGACGGACGGACGGACGGACGGACGGACGGACGGACGGCCGGTGGAGGTTTTCATAGTAAACTGCTCCCTGACGGTCGCAACTACAGTACAATAGGAATTGCAATTTAAAAGGACCAGAGGTTCAAGGAGAACCCATGTCCCCTATCGACTTCTCCGAGCTTACAACTCGAAGAAGCGATACCTGGCTTAACAAAGTCAACTCCCAGGATTAGAGACTCAGTAGAGCTCTAGTCCCGATCAACTTCACAACCTTACACCTCGTGAAGCAGAACTAGGCTTACGAAAGCCCACTGAAGAACCAAACCAGAACGGGTCTACTCTATAATTAAAATACAGAGCCCGAAGGTGACATAGTGATATATCCAGGCCTTATGCCATAACGTCTTACAGCCCGTGTGAGGTAGATAAGTCACTGTCAAGGATAAATAACTTGTATCGTGCCATAACTACATAAGATCCCGGTTCCATCTGGAGGCCCCATAGCGACTTTGACAAGTGACCGTTCTACCATGCCTTTGGACCAGCGAGACAATGCCTCTAATGAGCAAGTACGCGCTGAGTGGCGTCAGAGGTGTCGCGTTATGTGTCGAGAGGTTTTTGCCACCGCCTGCCCTGCTTTGAAACCTACAAAGAGTAATAATTGTGCATACTGTAACTCTGACGAACATCAGTTAAATGGGGGCTGCTTTGTCAAGTGCATGTCCACGGATCAAAAGAAGGTCATGGGTGAAATATGGGCAAAGATGCGGGCAATGTGGCCAGAGCCACAAGGAAGCCCAGTGTACACGAATCAATCGAGAACAGACTTGCTAGCGCTCCAGGGGAGCACACGGGATCAGCTACCACACAGAGGTTGCGTCGAGGACGTTGTCGATGTCCAAAACATTGTCATACGAGTAGAACCTCTGCATATTTTGCCACTGGAGTATACTATATAGAGTATATACTATGCCATGGATACCCACCCACCCCAACACCCAGCCATTGTGTATTTTCTCTTTATTACAGTGGTCATTACTGTCAGATTCTATTTGCATCAGTTCTGCAACAGTGCCCACTTAACAAAACAGGTTTGATGTGGAAACAAAAACATTTTCTACGGCATGCTTTATAGCTGTTCCCCAAACGTTTCTGTACAGAACAATTTTATATGGTTCTTAATAAAGAGCTGACTTGATTCCCCCCCTCCTTTTCTTTCTGTTCCAGATGGAATCATTTTACAGTCCTTCAGTGTGAAGCGAACCATCGAACCTTCACTGCCATACCGAACCTTTTGTGGTAAGAGTGTACAGTACCATCTTAACTCTCCCAACGCTTTGAACGTTCACGTTCGCCCGATTTCGCAAGACCTCTCCGCCAATACGGCGCTCGTTCGGTTCGTTCGTCTGATGACTGTAAGCTGATGAGGGGTCGCGCGGCCGTCTACTGTAAACACATTTTCCGCGGTGATGGTGTAAAAAATCCATTATGCGTTAACATCAACGGAGAACAATTCACTTCCTTGTTGATTTCCTCTGGCTGTAAGGCTCTGTGGCCAGTGACTGGTCTTCTTCTTCTTCAACACATAACAGGCAAATTCACATTCATTCTCGCATGACGCCACCCTCTGCTGCCTGGCAGACCAAAGTGCACTATTGCACAACCCAAAAAAATAAAAATAAATAAATAAATGTCTGTCTGTCTATCTACTATAACGTTGCAAAGGTAAGCCGCTTTTTGATGGCACCAGACCCAATAAATAAATAAATAATCTGGCAGTAGGAGAGTTAAGCTTATACAGCAATGCTGGCTACTGTATAATACATTGTCAACTTAGGTAGCCAGCAGTAGATAGCTTTGAAATAATCTGGGCGACAAGCGACTTCGCCCTAAAGGGCGCCACAGAGATGTGGACATCAGTGATGTCCATATATGGGCATAAAAGGGATTTGTTCCCCTGGCATCACAGGGATCTCCATATCTCCATATATGGGCATAAAAGGGATTTGTTCCCCCTGGCATCACAGGGATCTCCCTAACAGGGCATCATTAATATTGATGACATCAGGGAACTCCATATGGGCAAGAAAGGGATTCTGTTAGTGTGACATCACAGTGAAGCCAGAGCATGATGTCAGAGCGGAAAACCCATTCTAGTAGAATGGTTCCCCTGACATCACAGTGACATCAGAGCATGACCTTTGGTCGCAATAATCATTTTATTTACACTGCAGTTATTTTTCAGATTTAACTGTGAGCTTATAGATCTGCTATTTTCATTACTTCTTGTTTGTTTTTATTTATGACATTTCTTTATATTTTCCTTTATATACTTTATAATATAAAGTATATAAAGGGAAAAAAATACAAATATTATTTGTAATTTTTTTAAATATTTTGAAAAAATAATTTAAAAATAGGGTTATTTACTTGTCCATAAAAAAATATGTCCGCGACCCACAACTGAGTCCCGGGGGGGTTGGGGTTCGTGGAGGTAGGGTACTGCCCCCCCCCTCCCCCCATGCATGCTGACTGTGATGGATGGGGAATGTTGGAGGTCTGGTGCCGGGCTGATGGCGATGCAGACAGACAGACAGCCAGGCCATTTGGTGCCCATTGTTAAGCCCATTGTTAGGGCAGGGTTGGTGGGAAGGGGGGGGGGGACTATTCACCACCACCAACCTGGGTTCCTCCACTGAGGGTCAATGAGGTTTCACAGCCGTATTAAATGGATACTAATGGCACTTTAAAGAACTGAGATGCATCTTAACGACCGCTCTGGTCGCGGCATTGACTAGCGTTTCTATGAAAGCAATCAGTCAAACACAAAGGAACATGATAAATATTCAGAAAGCATGTGTAAACGATAAGGCTCCCAATTTTGGCCCTGTAAAGAATTACGATTTATATATATTTTTATATTGAAACAGATTCTAATTGTGGGCTCGCCTGAAAGGCGAGAGAGAACACTAGGTTATCTTCATTATTTATTCACCAAGTTCCGCCTCAGACAGTACAAAGGCAGGGCCCTTAGCCAATGAGGTGCAATTGGCGGAGTGGTGTTAGCTGGAGTATTGGTTGAGCTTCACATGACAGTTAGCACGCTGCAGAATATAGTAACGTTGGCAAACATAAGAAATGAAGGAAAAACAACAATGTATTTGATTAAGAGTTTTTATTTTAGTTATTTTTTTTTATTATTTCTTTACGAGCGAGCCCACACTGTTTCGTAGGAACTGTACTTCTAGTAGTTCAAAATAAAACAAAACTATGAAAGGTGCACTCGATAGAGCTCATATCTCAGTCTGTCTGGGACATGTGATAATAATGTTTTGTGCCGGTGCCGCGCTGTGAGCTTAAGCGTATATCTGCTATTTTTCAATAGTTAAAGCACATGGGGGGGGGCCCGCAGTGAATCCTTGTACCCAGGGCCCAGAATTTGGTGTGACACCCCTGTTCAATAGAACAGTACTGTGGAGGAACAGGAACATTTTAATTGGCAGTGGTGTAAAATAACTAAGTACTGTACTGTATTAAGTACAATTTTGAGGTATTTGTACTACTACTTCACTTGAGTATTTCCAATTTTCAGAACTTTTCCTTCTACTCCACTACATCTCAGAGGCAAATATTGTACTTTTACTCCACTACATTCATTTGAAAACGTTGGTTACTCTAGTTACTTTGCAGATATAAATTCTAATATTATAAAACATTCTTATACCACATTAGCCCTATTATATTACCTTGGCTATTTGAAAATAGCCGATCTACAAGCTCTACACCGGGATGCGTTGTGAACTTGTAGATCTGCTATTTTCAAACATTTTGTGCTGTTACTTTTGATACTTTAAGTACATTTTGATGCCAACACTTTCATAAATTCATGCTTTTACTCAAGTACAAGTCTGGACTTTTACTTGTAACAGAGTATTTCTGTATTGCAGATTATAGATACAAATGTGTGATTACTTTTTTCCACGACTAATTGGGTAATTGGATAGTAGAGTGTATCCCATAAGCCAGACAGACGGATTGTGCACAATTGACTAGTTCTGGTCTGGGCCATTTCCCCTGCCATTATTATTTCACAGATATTAAATAATATGGCACTGATCCACAAAGTAGTTTCCACAACTAGCCATACACCCAAATCGGGGAACTGCAGAGAATGTTAGAGAGGCAGGGTCTGAAATTTCTATAAGGGCCTTAATTGGTGAAAATATTGAAAATAGCAGACCTCCAAGCTCACAACGCGTCGCAACAACGCGTTGTGAGCTTGGAGGTCGGCAATTTTTTGGTGCAACCACACCCTGAATTAGCATAATGAACTCAATACTGGAGATGTGGCGTAATAAGGCATGGATTTCAATTCTTTTAACATACAGTAAGAAGCTGCATTCAAGTTCAGGAGAGTTTGGACAAGGCAATTCTCTTGAATGCTGCCTTCAGGTATGGCATGGAAAGAGGGGTATTTACATTTCTTTCACCATAGTAAAAAAACGCATTCATGGTCCTGAGAGGGCACTTTTTTTACAGACGGATACAAGGGGCAGGGGCTCAAGCCCCCTTTGATGTCTACTGTATGTGTGCACGTGCCTGACCCAAAGACATCGCACGCTGCTACCAGCAACACTTTCCTCCCGCATCAAAACATGTTTTCCCTCAAAAGCAGCCATGTAGTGGCATGTCACGAGGAGGAGGCCGTTTGTTGTTGCTGTGAAAAGACAGCCTGCTCCTGGTAACCTTCCTCCCTGTGTGTGTGTGTGTGTGTGTGTGTGTGTGTGTGTGTGTGTGTGTGTGTGCGTGTGCGTGCGTGCGTGCGCGCGTGTGTGTGTGTGTAGTGTGTGTGTGAGAACAGACCTGCTGGTGCAGGCTGATAGGGTAAGGCAGCGACAGACACCAGACTGCAAGGCGGTCTGCTCCCGCAGAGCAGTGCCGTGCACAGGGGCGTCACAAGGGGGGAGGGGGGGGGGGGGGGGAGAGAAAGTGGGACTGAGTTACTAGGGCAGAAGGTGGAGGGGCCATAATTATTTTATACTTTTAGCTATTGAAAAATAGCAGATATACAAGCTCACAGCGCGGCACCGAGTGCCACGCTGCAAGCTTGTAGATCTGCTATTTTTGAAAAGTTGTGAAAATGTGTGCAAATCTTTGAATATATATGTATTTTTAAGCGAACATTGGTAACTCAAATTTTGCTTCTGGGGGGGTCCCTGGAACGAAATATTTAGAGATGTATTGGGTGCGTGGCCCAATACATATCATTTTGCATGTCACATGAAAAAGTTTGAGCACCACTGATATAGAAATATAGGTTTTTAAAAAAACCTTTGAAGGATTTGAAATTTTCACGATTTTTCAAAAATAGCAGATCTACAAGCTCGCAGTGCCACGCTGTGAGCTTGTATATCTGCTATTTTCTTAATAGTTAAAGCACAAAAGAAATGTAAGTGAATCATTGTACCCAGAGCTCAGAATTTGGTGCGACACCCCTGGCCGTGCACATCGCACTGCTGTGCTCCCATCAAGCCACTAGAACGTGCTCTAATGCAGATTATGCACACTGACACACACACACACACACACACACACACACACACAAACTCGTACAACACTGCATCGATTTCTTGAGCACATTCCCCTGCTCCATTCCGTTTAATACACAGACTTCTCAAACCCTTGTTGTTCTCTCTCACAACCAACCCCCCCTCTCTCCCTCTCTCCCTCTCTCCCCCTCTCTCTCTCTCTCTCTCTCTCTCTCTCTCTCTCTCTCTCTGAGGGCCGGGCCCAGAGAGTTCTGCTTCCAATTTGTAAAAGAGGCTGAAAGAATGCAATTTATAACTGTGAAAGCGGTGGTGCTAATATATACAGACGCGCACACGCACACACAGACACAGACAGACAGACAACCACTCCAGGGTCCGGCGGGGGCCCAAAATCATCAGCAAAAAAAAAAAAAAAAGAAAGAAAGTGCTTCAGGGGGGCCAGCCGCATTGAGCAAAGTGACGCTTATAGAGCCAACGTGATAAAACGGAATTAAACGAAACATGATGTGGCGTATAGTGCACGCAGTGGAAACAGTTTGTCGTGTAACAGCATATAGACTAAACATGAGATGTCATGTCACGTTTTGGTCGATGCCGACGCCTGCCTTGCTACTTCCAATAGACTGGTTCTCGTAAAAAAAATATATATATTTTTTTAATCGCTTTAACCCAATTTTGTTCTTCAGCTATTCAAAGATAGACGATCTGCAGTCTCACAGCGCGTTGTGATGCAACCCGATGTGAGCTTGTAGATCTGTTATTTTTGAAAAATCTTCTCTTATGGGGTCATTAATCTGCAGCCAAATACATATCGTCACTGTCGGGGCAGAAACCTCATATCTCCAAGTTTCAAATGTGTATGTTTTTTATCATATGAGACTGTCACACAAAACTAGTGGAAATAGAGGATCTACAAGCACAAAACGCCTCGCGGTTAGGTGCATTGTGTGCTTGTAGATCGGCTATGTTCCACTATTTAAATCATTTTAAAAATGATGAATACAAAACGAACGGTTTTGGACATACAAGGTTTCCACCCGACAACGGCGATATCAATATTGGTGTCCTTGACATGAACGTGTTTGAGAACCGCTGTTCTAATAGACGCCAGCAGAGGGGGAGAGAGAGCATGTGTGTGTGTGTGTGTATGTGCGTGCGTGTGCGAGCGTGTGCGCGGCTGCGCGCATGTCCATGCGGCCACAGTGGGACTAAAACCATACGCCATATACCATACGATGACCCGCAGCGCCCCGATTATATGCTGACACCGAGGAAACCCAGCAGGCAGCCTGACAGAGCACAAAGCCACACACATGACAAGTCATGGAAAAGAAGATCGTCAAATTGTCTGTCGTTACGGCAGCAAAAAAGGCAAACTGTAAAGTGATTGTGACAAGCCAAGCAGGACACTTTTTTGGGGGGGCGGGGGGGGGTTACTCTTTAGTTGTTCGTCAACACAGAAAACCACTGAGCGACAGGCACGTGCACACGTAGACTGTAGACATCAAAGGGGGCTTGAGCCCCTGCCCTTTCATCCGTCTGTAAAAAGTGTCCTCTCCAGACCATCAATGCAGTTTTTACTATGGTGAATGAGATGTAAATGCCCTATTTCCGTGCCATACCTGAAGGTAGCATTCAAGAGAATTGCCTTGTCCAAGTTCTCCTGAACTTCTTATGTTGAAAGAATTGTCCTCTCTGTGTAGAAATCCATGCTGTTGCGCCATATCTCCACAGTATTGACTTGATTACTGAGGGCTTCCAACGTAAAAAAGACAGCTAAAAGGTCTTATTTGGGATGTTCCTTTTAGGCAGGGTGTTTAACTGTACTTGTACTGTACTACATTTCAATTGTATTAACTATACTTGTACCGTTCTCCATTTTTGTCTAATAAAATAATCAATCAATCAATCAATTATGCTTAGTTCAGTGTGGTATCACCCAACGAAAGTTGTGAGCTTGGAGGTCTGCTATTTTCGATATTTCCACCAAAAGCCCCTTTTAGAAATGTCAGCCCCTGCCTTGCTCTAACATTCTCTGCTCGTCCCTGCTGAGTGATGATAAAATTAGACCGGGTCTAATGACAGCGTGCCTTCCAAGGGATCTCTGACGTCACGCCGATGACGTCATTTAGCGATGATGTCAGTCTCCACTGAAACGTGGCGGGACGGCGTATCTGAGAGGATTAATTCACACATTTTGGAGGAGAAAAAAAAGTGTAAAATCATAAAATGTGCATGCCTAACTGGCAGCATGCATAAGAAATGTGGTGCTGATCGGTCTTGAGCATACATGGGCAACTGGCGGCCCGTGGGCCACATGCGGCCCCCAATTTCACTTAATGCGGCCCTCAGGTTGATATCTGAATACTAATATATTATTGATTTCAGCTGTAACAATTCCAAACATGGAAAAAATTAACGGCTTTAATTACTTCAGTCTATATTAGTTGCTAAATGACTAGTATTAAAATATTATTGTATTTCTTTTTATGTCCAATGTATTTGTATTTAAGTTCATAAAGTTAACATGAAAACATATAAATGCATTTGAAATTTTAAAACAAAAGAAGAAGAAAAAAGCTTGTAGATCAGCTATTTTTGCCAGACCCAGGGGGTCGGCCTACAAAAGGCTTTGTCGGTCTGTCGGTCTGTCGGTCTGTCGGTCGGTCGGTCGGTCCCTCTTTTCCTCAGTGTGCCTGTGTTTGCCTCTGACTGCTCATCTGCCCCTCCCTTCCCTTGCTCGGCTGATTGCCTTGAGTGCCGTCACCTGTACAGGACCAGCTGAGTTGAGTTGGCTGACGAGCTGCTGACACTATAAATTCCTCAGCCCATCTACAAGCTCAGAGGAGAGAGGCCAGACTAAGATTGATCCACCCCCCCCCCCCCCCTTCCTTGCATTCTGATTTTCATTGCGGGTCTGGCAGAACCAGGTGACCTGGGCTAGTTGCTATGTATATGCATTGTGGCCCTCTGGAGTGAGTGTGAAAATGTAGTGGCCCTCTCCTGCAGCAAAGTTGCCCGCCCCTAGTGGTTTGCATGATTAGCCGTGGACAAAGACGCACACACACACACACACACACACACACACACACACACACACACACACACACACACACAGGCACACACAGGCGCACACACACACACACACACACACACACACACACACACACACACACACACACACACACACACACACACACAGACGCCATCTTTAAGACCGGCGGCTCTCAAACATTTTCATGTCAAAGACAAAAGCCAATATGTATTCTGCCAGGGAAGGGACCCATACAAGAGAAGATTTGTGCTCTGTGGAACCGAGTCACATTAAATGTAATGCCTACAATTTCAAGTGCTTGTCAGGGCGGGGGTCCCCAGTTCATATATGTTTATTTTGGGCCTAAAACAAGTTTGAGAAAAGGGTTGTGAGTTGGATTTCCTTCTGGAAACATGAGGTTAGATCAGTCTGACTCATGACAGTTGCCAAAAAAAACTAGAATAACAATTAAACAGCTGTGCAGCATCATGCTATAGTCTTGTAAAACTGATCACTGTTTTATTGGAATCACTGTCTTGCACATGTATTTTGTATTGTAGCTGTGTGTATTTTTTCCATGTCTGCCACTGCCATCGCATAACTGTGCATTTGTATCTGAGCGTGCGTGTGTGAATGTGTGTACATTTGTTAGGGCTGCGCAATATATCGATATTGTATCAATAATATTGATAAAATCAACATGAAACTAGATATTTTGGACATCATAATATTGTAGCACAGCTGTTGTCTTCTCCTGGTTACGTCTATACTTAATAGTTTCAAAATATTTTCCAAAAGAGTGAAAATGCTTGTTGATCTGCTATTTCCGCTATTTCAATTAAAGTAGTAGCCTGTGTGTGTGTGTGTGTGTGTGTGTGTGTGTGTGTGTGTGTGTGTGTGTGTGTGTGTGTGTGTGTGTGTGTGTGTGTGTGTGTGTGTGTGTGTGTGTGTGTGTGTGTGTGTGTGTGTGTGTGTGTGTGTGTGTGTGTGTGTGTGTGTGTATTTCTGGGAATGCTCCTTAGCAGGCTAATAAATGTAAATAACAGCCAGGGAATGGATTAGCCTCTCCATGCTAGACTGCACCAGCAATTGAAATCTGCTGATGAGGACGGTCCAACACCTCCTTTATGTCCCGGCACCAGCAACCCATCCATTACCATTCATTAATAACACACACACGCGCGGACGCACACGCGCACTGGTGATATAGTAGGCTGGACTGTGTGTGTGTGTGTGTGTGTGTGTGTGTGTGTGTGTGTGTGTGAGAGAGAGAGAGAGAGTGAGGACCAAATGTAAACCTCCCCCATGTGAACATGCTAGAAGTTGCTATTTATTTATTTTTTCAAAAAAAGCCTATAGTTCAGACCACAGACTTAGGATGAAACCGTATTAATAGTTGGCCGTACAGCCTAAAACAGGGGTCTTTAATGTTTTGAGGCCAAGAACCCCTTAGTTTAGAGAGAGAGAGATAATAATAATAATAATAATAATAAAACTTTATTTGTATAGCACCTTTCATGACATGAAATGCAGCTCAAAGTGCTTTACAGAGCATAAAATGAAGCACACGTGCTTAACAGAGAAAAAGTAAAATAGAAATAAAAAATACATAAAAAAGAGATAAGTAAAATGATTACAATAAAGCAAGAAAAAATAAAAGCATAGAACATTGAAGAACAATTTCAGAGCCGTGCGGACGTCAATAGCAGCATAGGGATTAAAAAATTTAGCTAAAAGCAAGAGTAAAGAAATAGGTCTTGAGCTGTGCTTTAAAGCTATCCACCGAGGCTGCCTGTCTTAGGTGTAGTGGTAGTTTATTCCAAGCTGTCGGTCCATAGAAGCAGAAAGCTGCTTCACCATATTTTTTATATGTCATTGTTGGCACCTCAAGTAGGTCTGCACTAGAGGACCTGAGTGGGCGGGTTGGAACATATCTATGCAGGCAGTTATAGAGGTACGAAGGTGCCAGACCATTTAGAGCTTTATAAACAAGTAAAAGAATTTTAAAATCAATCCTAAAAACAACCGGGAGCCAGTGTAGCGACGCTAAAACTGGAGTAATATGTTCTCTTATCTTAGTTTTTGTTAAAACTCTGGCTGCTGCATTTTGAACAAGTTGTAATCTGTCAGTTGTTTTCTTTGGCAGACCAGAGAGAAGTGCGTTGCAGTAATCAAGCCGAGAGAAAACAAAAGCGTGGATCAGCGTTTTTGCATAGTTCAGCGACAGATAGGCTCTAATTCGCGCAATATTTCTAAGGTGAAAGAAGGCAATCTTCGTGACATGATTAATGTGTGTATTAAAATTTAATTCAGCATCAATGATCACCCCCAGGTTCTTAACAGAGGTGTTATTTTCTTTAGCCAGGTTACCAAGTCTATTTATTATGAATGAAGCAGGGACCCCCACAACCTTTTCATAGATTCCATAAGTTTCATCGTTTGACAGCACAATCACAATTTTGGATCCATGTCAATTTGTGTTTTCAGACATTTAACCACTTGAACCGTAAATACATAATAAAGTTGACCTTTCACTATGTACTTGGGCTGCTCTTTTTCCCCTCTACACCAAACCTCTTTGCCAAAAATCTCAGTTCTCAGAATAAAGACACTCGGGCTTACGTGGTTTATATAAAAAAGGAGAAAAAGGTTTCTATCATACAAAGATTTGGAGGACCCCCCCCCCCCTATGGTAACTCTGAGGACCCCTTAGGAGTCCTGGAACCCCCTGTTGAAGACCTCTGGTATAGGGGTTATAGGGCTACTGTCAACTCTCTCTTTTAAATGAAGATTGGTAGGAGTTCATCCCAGGATCAGCCGCCACGGTCTGTAGTGTCCGTGTCAGGTTAGGAGTGCTAATTGAAAACGAGTCCGCGATTAGTGTCTCCACTGTGATGTAGTGGCCTCTGGGGACACAGGGAGTAGATGGCTGTCCCATGTGGCACAGGCACTCCCATGAGAGACGCCCTGTCCCCCTGTCCCTCTGCTATAGGGCGGACACACACACAAACGCACACATACATCGTCGCTGTCAGGTGGAAACCTTGTATGTCCAAAACCGTTCGTTTTGTATTTATCATTTTAAAAATGATTTAAACTAGTGAAAACAGACGATCTACAAGCACACAACGCCTCGCGTCGCGAGGCGTTGTGTGCTTGTAGATCGGCTGTTTTCACTACTTTTGTGCGACGGCCTTCTATGATGAAGCAGGGCTTTGTTTTGCGAAAAAATTTACTTGAAACTTGAAGATACGAGGTTTCTCGTTTCTGCCCGACAGTGATGATATGCACACACGCATGCACGCACGCACGCACGCACGCACACACACACACACACACAGTCACACACACACACTGGTCCCTATCTCGCACACCACCTTACTCTATATGCCTAAACTATTTTTTTTTTTTTTATCTTGAAGAACATTTTTTGGAGAAGGCTTTTCATTTCCGGGTTGTTCTTGCATGCATTCGTCTCCGAGCAACCGAGGATCGCTCTTACAGTAGTGAATGGCGATATTAATACACTTCTCTTAAAAAGACATCACGGGGATAAGGCTGAAGTCCAAATATGGACCAAACAATCTATAGTAACTAGCACTGTCAGAACACAGACCCATTTTTTTTTATTTGAATTAAATGAAATCGCTTAGTGCTTACCCTATACCTTTAAATGAATGCTCCTGATTTAATTTCATTCAATTGAAAACCTTCCCACAAGTCAAAATAAAAAATAAAACATCTACAAATAAACCCCACACACGTTGACTCAAAGTACAACCACAACAACCCCTGCAGAAGTTGAGCGCAGTGATAATCCTTACAGAAGAATCCTTTTCATTTGTGGTTCCATTTGTACACTTTTTCACGAATTGGGAACCGCACTCTCAGAGTTCCACTGAGGATGTTACCGTTTGTTTCATTGTAGATATCCTCTAGGTAAAGGCATGGACCTGAAGCACAACTTGGCACCGTGGATAAAACAGAGGGGATTTGCTGATACGTTGTATTTAACCAATTTAGGCCTAGAATTATTGAATGCTTTAACTACTGAAAAATAGCAGATATACAATCTGTGAGATTGTAGATCTGCTATTTTTTTTAAAGTTGTGTGAAAATGTGTGCAAATCTTTGAATATATGTATTTTTAAAGCGAACGCTTGTAACTCAAATTTTGCTTCTGGGGGGTGGTCCCTGGAACTAGATATTTTGAGATGGGGGTCCGTGGCCAAATAAATATCAGTTTGGGGGTCCTTCACATGAAAATGTTTGAGAACCACTGACATAGTAGTCTCTCAAGAACAGACTAACTGAGCTCCATTTAAGTGAAAATGACCTTTTCTTTGACGATGGCTGGCCAGATTGCTGACATAGAAACATGGGTTTTTCAAAAAACCTTAGAAGGATTCAAAAGACACTTATATAATCGGGTCAAAATTCTAATTTTCACAAGTTTTCAAAAAATAGCAGATCTACAAGCTCGCAGCGCGGCACTCGGTGCCGCGCTGTGAGCTTGTATATCTGCTATTTTTCAATAGTTAAAGCATAGAATAATGATACACAATAATGTGTACCCATTCTAAGTGCGTTAATTAACCGTCCTCAGTGCGCTCGCAACGGAAAACAATTAGTCTTAATTAAAACGGCCTCGCGCCGTCTCGCAGTTTTAAAGTAATAAAACCGCCATGAACCGCCGCGCACATCATAAATAAATCATTCATTCCGCAGAGCGCTTAACGCCACAAAGGCCTATACCGTAGGGACAGCTGTTAAAATAAGCTCTTAATATCCCTGCTAATTGATGTTCGAGTTGTGCAGCTTAACATGAATAAATGATAACCTCTAATAACATAACAATAGTCCTAAACATTTCCCAAAAGTACGGTTTGCTATTAAAAAAAATTGCAGATCTACAACTCACGATGCGTCACAATGTGAAACGTTGTATAACTCAATGTATATATCAGTGGTCGTTTCAGGCCAAGGACCCCTTCGTTGAGCGAGAGATGAAGCAGGGACCCTCACAATCTGTTCATAGATATAGTTTTGTTGTTTGACAGCACGATCAACAGTTTATTTTGGACTCATGTTAATGTGTTTTCAGACATTATTTACTGCTATTTTTGGCTAAAGTTCTCAGACACTTTCTATCACTCAAAGATTTGGAGGACCCCCTGTTGTAACCCTGAGGACCCCCTAGGGGTCCCGGACCCCCTGTTGAAGACCCATGTATTATAACTTAACGTTACGATAATATATTGCAGATAGAAATAATTTGCAACAAGCTGCCCCAATCGGCTTTCACAATAGATGTATTGAAACATGTTTTAGCTGAATTGTACTCAGTTAAAGGTATATTAGTTATATAGTGATTGTATTTCATTCAAATAAAAATATAATTGGTACATTTTCCATTCAATCTTCTCACTAGAATGTGTGCTGCTGACCATATAAGGACTTCCACCATGGCCCGTGTTGCGAGCATAGCTAGATTCGGTTTTCAGAGGTGGCCAGCCAGTCCTCGACCAATCAGGGTAGAGTAAGGCCGTAGTTATGTTATGATGTTTAGTTATGATGGTCAAAATAAAAGTTTTGAGAACCACAGTCGCTCTGAATTAAGAACGCCTGCTAAATGCCTAGATTGTAAACTACTGAACTCATGAAATGCCACAGTCTCGTAGTAAATCAGTATCATGCATAACATGAAGCTGGAGACGTAGGCCTACCGATATTCAGTGATTGGGTCTAATGATCAAAACAAGAACGTTATAATGGTGTAAAAAATCTATAAAAAACTAAACATGTCCACGCTGTAAGGCCAGTAAGGGACAAGATGACCCCCAGCCACTTTCATTATCACTGAATACACCTTTAAATGTGTATTTAATTGCCAAATATTGCCAAATTGCGGAATAAAATGTGTGCTGTCGTTCTTTTGAACGGTGCTAAGAGGAGGTCACTTTTTACCGTGTTGACTCTCATGAACCACAGAGCAGCAGACATCCTAACGGTGCAAGCCCTGACCAATGAGAAGAGTAAATAGTGTGCATGTGTGCGTGCGTGCGTGCGTGCGTGCGTGTGTTTCTGAGAGAAAGAGATCTGCTGAGGGGAAGCTGCAGCCTAAAGATGCACTGAAAAGAACACACACGCACGCACGCACGCACGCACGCACGCACGCACGCACGCACGCACGCACGCACGCACGCACGCACGCACGCACGCACGCACGCACGCACGCACACACACACACACACACACACACACACACACACACACACACACACACACACACACACATTTTAATATGTAGTCACCTCCACATGGGAAGTGATGCAGAACTCTTCCTCTATGAGACAGGGAGTTGACTTGCGCTCTGTGTGTGTGTGTGCGTGCGTGCGTGCGTGTGTGTGTGTGCAAGGAGTTGACTCTATTACTGTTCATATTCTCCATATTGCTGTGGGATGTTGGATGCATGAGGCACCGTGCATGGGCCCTGGAGGGCTGTGAGGAGTGTGTTGTGTTATTATTAACCATCACAAGAGAGAGAGAGAGAGAGAGAGAGAGAGAGAGAGAGAGAGAGAGAGAGAGAGAGAGAGAGAGAGAGAGAGAGAGAGAGAGAGAGAGAGAGGGGGGCTACACATACATTATGCACAGCATGCAAGAAAGAGACCGTTAGGGAAAGAGAGAGAGAGTTAAAGAAGATAATAGTCATAAAAGTGTGACTTTATTTCATGTTTCTCCAAAGGTAAGCAGGGCCATAACCATAACGCTTACCCACTCTACAAAATCTGCTGTGTCATTGTGGCGGTTACAGGTCCATTATTACGCTCTAAATATAAAACAAACACACACTTCTCTGTGAGAAGGATGGATGCATTCAAATCTGATTCACCAATACAAAATGGCATCAGACTTTGGCATCCCTTGGCACTAGAAGACTGGACAGTTCATTCTTTCATTCAAAGTCTGGAGTTAAATTATCACTAAGGAATTTGTAATGCAGGAAACGACCAATCAGACCAGAGCTTTTACTCAGAAATAGCAAAAAGAGAAAAAAAAGAAAACACTCAGTGAAGAATCTGTTAGATCAGTAGTTCTCAAAGTGGGGTCCAGGGACCCCCAGGGTTCCTTGAGGAGGTCCCAAATGGACCCTTTGACAGGTCTCTAACTCTGAGTGTAGTACTAGTAATATGCCTCAGGGCAACAAGCGACCTCGCCCTAAAGGGCGAGGTCGTGCCATGTCTTGGCCGTCTAACCAATGATGTATATCGGACCAGTTACCCATATACTGTATGGAGATCCCTGGTACCCATATATGGAGTTCCATCTACTGTATATGGGGATGTGCTGTGAGACCCCAAACATGCTTACTCAGTTATTCGTTATGTGAAAATCCTATGACGTCTATGACATCTGACATCATACATACAATCCCTAGCTGCCCTTACATGGAGATCCATGTCTAAACCAGCCACACATATGGGCTTAATATTGATGACATCAGAGATCTCCATATATGGGCATAGAGTGGTTCCCATGACATCACAACATACAATCCTTTTTATGCCCATACATGGAGATCCCTGTCTGAACTGAACCTGCCACACTACTGTGATGTCACCTGTTATATTGCCCATATATGGAGATGCCTGCTCTGAGTATCTGACATCACTTGATGTGACCTGTGATGTCACAGTGATGTGTCAGGGTAACCACAGTGTCAGGCGTTAACCATACGGACGGATATGGACAAGCTGTGCCGGTTCTGACAGTAAACTGCCTACGGTCGCAATAAGGTTAATGTGGCCCGACTTGGTATGAACCATTAGTAGATACAGTATGTTCATGATTCAGTATGATGATACTTTCTACAACTGTCACGGTTCCCATGGTCATGAAATATATATATATATTTTGAAATTAGAATGATACTTTTCCAGTACTGGAAAGGTTTTGGAATTTATCAAGGGTCCTGGAAGGTCCTGGAAATACCTCTTGTTAATACCTCTGAAATGACAAATTAAACATGGGCCAAATTGTCAAATATTAGAGGCAGAAATTGTTGCGAGGCGTTGTGAGCATGTAGATCAGCTATTTTCACGATAGAACTGTGTTATACAAAATTCCTCAACTCTTAGTGCTCGTCAGGGTGCCGGGTCCCCAGTTAAAATATGATTATTTCGGGGGCCACAGCCTGAAAAGATTGAGAAACACTGGCATACACTACCTGTCTTTGGGCATTGCGCATAGGAGTAAGCGACCTGTTATTGAGCTGAATTATTGTTATATGGTCCTCGAAATTGGGTTAAATATTCGGGAAAAGTTTTGGAAAAGTTTTGGAAATTAATTGGTAAAAATGTGTGGGAACCCTGAACTGTTCAGTTGTAGAAAGTTACATATTAAGTGCTGCTCAGTTTGGCCTCAGGTTCTTTACATGATTCTCTAGTCTTCTTACTCCGTACAAAATAGTAGTGTGAGAGCTGGCCTCCGCATTGATCAACCTACTCTCAGAAGTCACACGCGCGCAGATGGTGTCGATGTCCTCTTTCTCCCCCACGGTTCCACTTATTCGCTCACAATCTTGTCGGTTACATTGTCTGGCTTCAGGTGCGCGCGGCCGGGGAGAACTTTCTTTCCCCATTCGTTTCAGTACGCCCGGGTTATCTTTCAAAAGGCCTAATTAAACTAATTAGCCGACCAGAGCCACCGTTTTGATAGTCAAAGTGATTAAAAGTTTTCAGACTGAATACACCGGTAATAGAGTGCATTATCAAAGGCCCTTATAATTTCCCCTCTAATTTAGAATTAATTGGAAATAATATGTACGGTGCGCTGGGCGCATAGTGTGGCCCCTCTTCTAATCTATGGCCTTTTTGTAAGAGGTTGAGATAAAAGCTAACCTTTTCTCTCCCCTTTTCTACAGGTTCAAGTTAATTAAATCTCCCTTTTAATTGTATTTCAATACAAACCGTACATTTCCTCCTCTAATACGTCTCCCCCAGTCTGACACAAGAGAAGAAAGAGAACCGATAGAGGGAATGGAGAGAGAGAGAGAATGAAAGACAGGAGCGACTGTAGGAAGAAGAAAAAGAGAGAGCGAGAGAGAGAGAAAAAAAACAACCCCTCTTCATTTTCTAAGAGAAGTGAAGTGTCAGCGAATTTGTGGCGGCGGCGAGAAATTAATTATTTCAGCTTGATAAAGCTTTTCGTCTCCCTGACTCCTTCCACTGAAAAAGCCAATTAATGATGTCAAACCTGTTCTCCCTCTCCGGGGACAGCCTCCGCACTGATGAGTGTGTTTACCGCAATGGGACGCGTTGGGCTGGTGCGCTCGGTGCGCGTGCCAATGCTTGTGGGCGTGCACAGGGGTGTCGCACCAAATTCTGGGCCCTGGGTACAAGGATTCACTCACATTTTGTGCTTTAACTATTGAAAAATCACAGATATACAAGCTCGCAGCGAGTGCCACGCTGCATGCGAGCATGTGAGCATGCAACGTTTGTGCAAGTCTTTGAATATTTCAAATTCTTCAACGTTTTTTTGAAAAACCTATGTTTCTTTGTCAGTGGTGCTCAAACCTTTTCATGTGAAGGACCCCCAAAATTATATGTATTTGGTCACAGACCCCCATCTCAAAATATTTAGTTCCAGTGACCCCTCAGAAGCAAGAATTTAGTTAGAAATGTTCGCTTAAAAAATACATATATTCAAAGATTTGCACACATATTCACGAATGTTCACACATTGCACTCGGTGCCGTGCTGTGAGCTTGTATATCTACTATTTTTCAATAGCTAAAGTATAAAATAATTAAGGCCCCTCCACCTTAGGCCCTGGTAACTCAGTCCCACTTTCCCCCACCCGTGTGACGCCCCTGCGAATGCTTGTGGGCGTGCAGCAGCAATGCATCCGTTCCCCCGTGTTTGTCATTGCGTTAATGTGAATATTGTTTTGGTGTGTGTGTGTGTGTGTGTGTGTGTGTGTGTGTGCGTGTGCGTGTGCGTGTGCGTGTGCGTGTGTGTGTGTGTGTGTGCAGCCACACCACACACCCACTCCCTCTGTTTTTCTTGTGCATATGGTATCTGTATGCCTCCGAGTGTGTGTACATCTGTGTGTGTGTTTCTGTGTGTCTTTTTCTAGTCAGGTATCTATGCGTGCATATATGTTGTATGTGTGAGCGTGCGTGCGTGTGACGTGTATGTGTGTCTGGGCCTGTGAGTGAGTGTCCTTGCATGCATGTGTACGTGCGTGTGTGTGCCAGCCAGCCCCCCGCAGGCCCTTCCTAATCAGGGCCCACCTGTCAAGCTCCCGCCTCATTATCTGTGTACAGAGGGGCCATTTTGTCAGGGCAGCTTCTTCAGCGGCGGAGTGGCCTGCCACCCACCAGGGGGAATGTATGGCCCTGTCCTCTTTACCAGATTATTCACTTAATTATGGGTGGCGGGAGCTGGCCCGTGCAGCAGGAGTAGGTCAACACCAACTGATACACCGTGAACGCTCTCTCAGTTGTATTAAGAACTTCATTCCTCGCTCCCTTCTAATATACAGCACTGTGAACCAAAGCCTATAGCAGGGGTCTTCAACTTTTTCAGGCCAAGGACCCCTTAGTTGAGAAAGAGATGAAGCAGGGACCCCCACAACCTGTTCAGAGATTCCATATAGTTTCATTGTTTGACAGCACAATCATCAGTGTATTTTGGATTCATGTCAATTTGTGTTTTCAGATATTTAACCAATTGAACCAGCGTCAATACTTAATAAACTTGACATTTCACTCCGTACTTAGTCTGTTCTTTTCCCCCTCTACACCAAAGCTCTTTGCCGGAAATAGCCGATCTACAAGCTCGAGCTTGTAGATCTGCTATTTTTGGATAAAGTTCTCAGAATATGGACGCTAGGGTTGAGCGTAGTCGTCAAAACTAAGATATCGGTTCACAGAGTGAGACTGCATGCGTCATAGACCTGTAGTGTATCATTTTCCACTGATGACCTGGATTCGAATCCCACCCGAGTCGCTTTACTTCATGTCAACCCCTCCACCCCCCCTCCCCCCTGCCCCCCACACCACCACCACCACCACCACCGCCTTTCCTTGTCTCTCTGTTCACTGTCCTTTCAAAATGAGACAGAAATGCCAGAAGCTGTGTGTGTGTGTGTGTGTGTGTGTGTGTGTGTGTGCGTGTGTGTGTGTGTGTGTGTGTGTGTGTGTGTGTGTGTGTGTGTGTGTGCGTGTGTGTGTGTGTGTGTGTGTGTGTGTGTGTGTGTGTGTGTGCGTTCTTGGACAGGGTGATAATATGGAAAAATATGGAGCTAAACAGGGAGATGAGGTGACTGTTCCTGACCGTTGACAGCACGATCAAGATGTACTCGACTGCTGTGTGTGTGTGTGTGTGTGTGTGTGTGTGTGTGTGTGTGTGTGTGTGTGTGTGTGTGTGTCTGTGCGTGCATTCTGTGTGTGCGTGCATTGTGTGCGTGTGTGTGGTTGTGTCTGTGTGTGTCTAAATATCTCATGCATTTTGCTCCCAGCCTCCCACCCTCATGTTTTTTGGAGCTGTGTGAAACACAGGCTCCCTATACGTGGCTGTGTGGGTCTGTGTGTCTGTGTGTCTGTGTGTCTGTGTGTGTGTGTGTGTGTGTGTGTGTGTATGTAGCCTGACTCAGCCTGACTTCGGCGCGTAACTAGTGCCGCACCATTTACGCCACTCGCGCAATATATACATCAAAATGTGCGGCTCGGCCGGGAATGGTGTTCTATTACCTTTCGTTCCGATCCGCCTTACCATGCCGACGTAATCGGCAAAAAACGACGCTTAATTGTCCCCATTGACTTATAATGGGACAATGCAAGAAATCACTTTCAAGTATTTTTCTCTCGTAAACCATAGGAGCTACAGTTTCAAACCTCGGAGAGGAGATTCATAATGATTTTAAGAATGAATCGAAAAATAATTACATCACTCGGCCTCATGGTGGCGCTATAACGGCCCACTTTACGTTTTGCCCCGTAACTCTTGAACCGTAGATCGGAAAATTAAAATTCTTTTTTCCCTGGATTCCTTGGGTCAAGACGCATCTCCCCATATAGGCCACGCCCATTTGCGCCAGGATATATTTTCCGCCATCTTGAATTTTCTCCAAAACACACTTTTTGCTCCTTTTCCTACATATTTTCTTCAAATGTCACAAAAATCGGTACACATGATCTACACACACACACACACACACACACACACACACACACACACACACACACACACAGCTCCACTTCACACGGGTGTGATCTTTTCTGAATGACGAGCGGAGTGACCCAGACTTCCATCTCTCTCTCTACACACCAGGGACGTGCAGAGAATTCTAGAGAGGCAGGGGGTGAAATTTCTAAAAGGGCCTTTTGGTGAACATATTGAAAAGAGCAGATCTCCAAGCTCACTGCGACGCGTTGTGAGCTTGGAGGTCGGCTATTTTCAGTACTTGATACCACACTAAACTAAGCATAAAAAAGGTAATAATGCATGTGGATTTCTACACAGAGAGGGCAATTCTTTCAGCATAAGATGCTGCATTCAAGTTCAGGAGAGTTTGGAAAAGGCAATTCTCTTGAATGCTGCCTTCAGGTATGGCATGGAAAGAAGGGCATTTGCATTTCTCTCACCATAGTAAAAACTGCATTCATGGTCTGGAGAGGGCACTCCTTACAGACGGGTAAAAGGGCAGGGGCTCAAGCCCCCTGTGATGTCTTTGTGTGCACGTGCCTGCGACACACACACACACACACACACAGGCAGAGTAACATGTCAGAACAGGGAGTCTTATAGGAACCATGTGGACCAAGCTGTGCCTGACATTACACCCATCATCTCCACTGCTCCTTCTGCCCACATCGCCCTCGTTAAACCTCCGTTTGGAGGAGCTGTGTGTGTGTGTGTGTGTGTGTGTGTGTGTGTGTGTGTGTGTGTGTGTGTGTGTGTGTGTGTGTGTGTGTGTGTGTGTGTGTGTGTGTGTGTGTGTGTGTGTGTGTGTGTGTGTGCGTGCGTGGCGTGTGTGCGTGCGTGCGTGCATGTGTAGGCTATACAAATGTGAGTAAAGTGTTTATTTGGCAACAGTGTGTGTGTGCGTGGGTGCATCTAATGTGACTTTGTTTTGTGTGCATGTTGTCAAATCCCTACTCATCATCAGGCTCCTTCGAGCATATTGATAACATTAATGTCTCTCTCTCTCTTTCTCTCTCTCTCTCTCTCTCTCTCTCTCTCTCTCTCTCTCCCACCCTCCCTCCGTTTGCTCTTTGCTCCATAAAGTGATTGAGCCATCAGCTGACTGTGTGGTGCCTGCACTACACAATCCAGAGTGTAAAGTTAACTAAAAGTTGCATGATTATAAACTTAGGATTTTGCAGTGTGTAACATACAGTACTGTAGCAGCAGTTAGTATAAGCTTTTTCATTTTAGAACATGGACCCACATAACTCTGATTTGATTCCTAACTTTTTAAATGTTATTTTTTGGGGGGGCTTTTCTGTCTTTATTGATAGAACACAGTGTAGATAGACGCAGCAAAAGGTTGCCGGGACCAGGATTTCGAACCTGTGACACGCTGTCCGCCTGCATTAGAGCCTATGTGGTATATGTGCCTGGACCGCTAGGCCAGGGGGTGCCACCCATGGTTCCTATAACTCTTAATAATTTACAAGAGTTTCATTGTCCTTATTTGTTGTAAGGACAATTGTTGTACTTGTAATTTTTCACTGTAAAGCACTTTGGTCAATGTGGTTGTTCTGTGCTCTACAAATGAAGTTGGATAGGATTGGATTTAGCTTGGTACCCTATAGGAATCCCCCCAATGACCTCTGGGACTCGCTGGACCCTACTTTGAGAGCCATATCGTCACTGTCGGGCAGAAACCTCGTATCTCCAAAAGTATCTTGTATCTCCAAAGCCCTGCTTCATCACACAAGGCCGTCGCACAAATTAGTGAAAACAGCAGATCTACAAGCACACAACGCCTCGCACCAGACCGGCTGTTTTCACTAGTTTAACTCATTTTTAAAATGATAAATACAAAATGTACAGTTTTGAACATACAAGGTGTCCACCCGACAACGACGATATAGTACGTGCATGGACGGATTAACCCCCGCGAGGGCCCCTGGCCGATATTTTTTTAGGGGCCCCCACCCCCCAAAAAAAAAATTTTTTTTTTTTTTTTTTTTTTTAGATTTTTTTTTTTTTTTGATTTTTTTTTTTTTTTTGGGGGGGGGGGGGGGGGGGGCGCAGTTCAGGCCAAAGGTGGTACTGCAGCTGGAAAATGCTCTGAGAGCCATTCAAAAATGAGAGGCTCTCTATTCAGGAGGTAATTTAGCCTGAAACCTTTTGAAAAACGTTTTTGGGACATAAACAATATGACATAAATACTTTTTAAATGCATGGTGTATCACCTTTAAGCCATGATGATCATCTGTGGACCAAGAAAGCACCTGTAGACAACAGAGGAGGGGCCCACACATTTGATTTTAGCTTAAAATATACATTTAATTTTTGCAAATTGTCATTGACCACGCAGGCCAGTTCCCCCAAGGGCCCCTGAGAGCCAAGGGCCCCTGGCAACGGCCCCACCGGCCCAATGGTTAATACAGCCCTGAGTACGTGTTAGTGGCACGCAGTGTACTGTTTGCATTTGAGATGAGGAAGTTAATGTTTCTGTCTTTCAAAAATAACTTTTACAGGGCCGTGTTTTTTTTCCTTCTTCCCACGCCATTACCCTGGGGAAAGCTGGACGAATGTAAAATATAACGTAACACTCCTTTAAAAATTCTACCTTGTCGAGACGTGTCTCTTTCTCTAGCTCTTAAAGTCATGCACTATTTTAAGGTCTGCCAGTTTGATCGAAAAAAGAAGTCCCCAAACTTAAATGAATAAATACATCTTAAAATCTTTAACAGATGTAACATTCTAATTGTTTCATGGCTGATGCTCTGAATATGTTTGTACTGATGAAGGTGTAAGGACCAAACATTATTCGTGATGTAATAAAGTTCCCAGCAGGCAGTGTGCGGGATATAAAAGCCCCAGGACAAAAATCCACTCGTCCGAGACAGTTTGCCCTCCTGGCCCCCAAGCTGTGGAATAAACTCCCTGTCACACTTAGAACAACGGACTCACTCGCTAGCTTTCGCCGTGGACTGAAGACTCACCTTTTCAGACTCCACCTAAACCCATACATAGCACTACTGAAACACTCAATGACCATACAGGAAGCTAGTTAGCATTTGTTTTTTAGGTTTTTAGAATCCTTTTTTTCTTTACTGATTATATTGTTTCTTTAGATTGATATTCATATGCATTTGTTATATTGTTGGTGATGTTCTGACATGTTATCTTGTTTATTATAGTGATGTATTATCTGCTTATTGTAAGACGCTTTGGATTAAAAGCGTCTGCTATATGCCTAAACTGTAAAATGTAAACTGTAAACTTTCTAAATTATTTGTGCAATCGGACTGTCCTTTCTCCAACTTTCGTATAGGTGGCAATCGGCTTTTCTTCAAGTATGCAAGTAGGCTATAAAAGGGCGGGATCATTTGCAACTTAACCTACACTAGTGGATGACTGATATTTGTTTGTTTATTTTGTTTTTAAAGGTGGACAAAGATACTTGCACTGCACAACCAGGATGACTGAAAATGTCTGACAATATTTGTGACAACATCTTCAAAACATGCCCATGAAGGACCGCTGTCCAAACACCAGGTGAGATATGTGTGCGTATACCTTAACTCCACAGCCAACCCGGTGTGGCAATAAAAGTATCTTGTATCTTGCATCCACAGCCAGTCTGCATTCAGTTCCCGTAACCACAAGACGCACAATAAAGTCATAAGTGATAACTGTGCACTGCCAGCTCTTATCCACAGGTATATTTCCTTTCTTTTTCTTTTATTATTTTTATCACACGATTTTGTAACCCATTTTTTCACCCAGTACCAATCGCCTAGGCTGTAGTCCTGGTTTCTGCTCTCCCACGCCTGGGGAGCCCTGGCCAGCCAGGGGGAGGCAGTATAGAAACCAGGACTACTGCATGTTTTTGTGAGGGTATCCTCCCTAGGAGACACGGGGAGAACATGCAAGCTCCACACAGAAAGGCCCTTTTGCCAACCCCGCCAAGGGTGTGCATGGGCACTGATGACGCGGAGGAGGAAACACGCACCCAGCACCCACAGCGTCCCCTGGCGGGAAATCGAACCCAGGACCTTCTAGCTGTGAGGCGACAGCGCTAACAACTCCGCCACCGTGCCCCCTATATTTCCTCTCTTTAAAGGGAAAGTTCACCCTTCCCTCAGATAATAAATCATTCTTTTTGCATGGGCTGACGTCGAACATTTTAGGCATTTACTCGCGTGCTCAGAGTATATCCACAGTGACTTTACAAGTGCAGCCGCAGATGTTGATGTAAGAGACCCCGGAAAGCATGACAGGCAGTGGCACAGCCCAGACCAACACTTAAACCCGGGACCTCCCCGTACGCGGATATTTTTAATTTTACTGCCGTAGACGGGTGCTTTATTTTATTATGCAGCCATGTCTGGGTGTCATGGTGCAGAGTGGCCCTTTGACATTTTGACTTTCACTTCCCCTAATGCCCCAGACCAGCTACGCTGGATCAGCTCTGTGTCTGGGAGATGCTGGGTGGTAGCAGGCAGTTGGGGTGTGTGTGTGTGTGTGTGTGTGTGTGTGTGTGTGTGTGTGTGTGTGTGTGTGTGTGTGTGTGTGTGTGTGTGTGTGTGTGTGTGTGTGTGTGTGTGTGTGTGTGTGTGTGTGTGTGTGTGTGTGTGTGTGTGTGTGTGTGTGTGTGTGTGTGCAGGGCTGTCACAATTAGTACATAATCGTCTAATCGCGATAATTTTACATAATCGCGATAATTTTTCATAATCGTCATAATCGTTTCCATGTTGAAAAATCTTCATATTTTTTTAAAAGTCCAAAATAGTGGAAATAGCAGGCCCCGGCTCTCTCCCATATCATTACAAGGATTTTCTTTATTTTTTTTAAAAAAAGGGAAAGGCTGTTTTCTGTACCAGATACGTCATGGCGTCATCGGGCAACGTACCCTTGAATCAGAAAATATATTTGGTGACCCATAGGCTAGTGAACTGTGCCATCCAGCGTAAAAAAACAACAACAAAAACATAACTTGTCAAACTCGTCCCATGGCAGAGAATGAGTTAAACTTGAGATATAATTAGTGTCCCCAATTTCATTTTTCCAGAAGTTTCATTAGGTTGAGGTTAAGCCTGAGGCTTAGGCGATCTAGAATGAATGTACAGTTCATTCAGTACAGTACGTCTATGTTTGCAAATCCTGTGCGCGTACACTTGTACGTATTTGAGAGCAATGGCCAGACATTACACAATCAGTTCAGTGCCAGTGCAATGTCCCCAGACGTTTACAAATCCAGCATATGGTATGTGTGTATTTGTGTGTGCGTGTCATTACAGACACAAACAGTTGTGTTTAAGTGGGACAAACGGATATCACAGTCCTTGTGAAACTGCGCTGATATTACACAGTATACTCCTAAGTGTTAGCTTAAAGTTATTATACCATGTAACTTTTTTTATAAAACAAATCTTAAAATTGTCCTAACTGTTAAATCGCTAAAGTTTTAGCACCCCCACTCCGTTAATTTCAGCTTCTATGAGCCGTGAGGGGGGGAGAATTTCGCGGCAGAATGACGTCATCTGCATCATCTGTATACGTTGTGTATACGTTGGCCAATCATATCGCGGATCATAAACACATGATACACTACCGGCCAATCACAGCGCAGATCATACACTGCCGGGCTCTTCAGGAAGTACACTGCAGTGTTTACACTGGTCTAGAAGTCTAGCATGTAACTCCACAACCGCTGCTCGTAGAGGGACACGAGAGACCTCGATGGATGCGTCTCGGCGAGGCGAGGCGGACGCGGTGGTCTGAAGGCCCGGTCCGCGGCGAAAAACGCAGTATAGCTTTAACAGATTCAGTGTGATAGGCATTAATTGATTAATTCATCCACTTCTGCCAGGGTCTTTCTTTGTTTTTGCCTTATTGTGTAAGATTTACATTAGCCTATTGGAGAACAAAACCCTACAAACGGTGATGAATAAGACAAGTTTGGATCTGTCTCTGGCCCCACTTTCCCCCCCTTGTGATAAAAAACACTCACGATAATCGTATCGTGGAGATTTCATTTATCGTGATATCGTCCTCCGTCATGCGCTGGGATCAATTTACCTTTTATTTGCTGAGCTGCATTTCCGGTATCACTCAAACCCTCTATAATTGGTAAAAGGTACTTATAAGATACGTATTTGATACAGTCTTTTTTTCACTTTCTATCAAATGTCTTTGCCAAAAAAATAGCCGATCTACAAACTCACAACACGTCGCAACGTGACGTGTTGTGAGCTTGTAGATCTGCTATTTTTTGGCAAATGTTCCGCCCCAGGATAATGGATTTTGATTATCGCAGTAATATCGTAAATCGCGATTTTATATATCGTGACGCCCCTGCCCATGTCACAACCTTGGATACACAGTTGAGGATGGATGGATGGATGGACGGACGGACGGACGGACGGACGGACGGACGGACGGACGGACGGACGGAGTGTGATGTTGCTGAAAGCTCTTTAACGCAGCACTGGAGTTTGCATGGTGTGGCCGCCCTGTGTGCTCTCTTGCAGGCAGAAAAAGAGTCGTTTCCAGAACGGTTTGTTGACAGCGCCCTCAATGATGATGAATCCCACCGCATCAATGCGAGGCCCTGCCTTCAACTTTCCCCTCTCAGCGCTTGCGCACTTGCACGTGTGTGTGCGTGTGTGTGTGCGTGTGTGTGTGTGTGTGTGTGTGTGTGTGTGTGTGTGTGTGTGTGTGTGTGTGTGTGTGTGCGTGTGTGTGTGTGTGTGTGTGTGTGTGTGTGTGTGTGTGTGTGCATGTGTGTGTTGCGTTGAATAATCAGACCCACATCTTTTTCCCATGCGGAGTCTCATCCTCTGCTGATAGACATTACACATCTCTCCGTCTCTCCCTATATGTCTTCGTCTCGTGTCTACTTTGATTTCCCCTTTCGTTCTCTCTCTCTCCATCACTTTCTCCTTCTTTTCTCCTCTCCATCCCTCTCTCTCTTCTGGGCCCTGGGTACAAAGGATTCACTCACATTTGGTGCTGTATCTATTGAAAAATAGCAGATATACAAGCTCAGCTGCGAGCTTGTAGATCTGCTATTTTTAGAAAATTGATAAAATGTGTGCAGGGTCTGAATATTTCAAATCCTTCTAAGGTTTTTTTTTAAAAACCTATGTTTCTATGTCAGTGGTGCTCAAACCTTTTCATGTGAAGGACGCCCAACACGATACGTATTTGGCCACGGACCCCCATCTCAAAATATTTAGTTCCAGGGACCCCCCAGAAACAAAATTTAAGTTACAAACGCAAAGATTTGCATGCACACTCCCTCTCTCTCTCTCTTCCCCTCCTCGAGATTTCTCCCTCATCTCCATATCTCCCTTTCTCTCTCTCTCTCTCTCTCTCTCTCTCTCTCTCTCTCTCTCTCTCTCTCTCTCTCTCTCTCTCTCTCTCTCTTTCTCTCTCTCTCTCGTTCCCTCTCTCCCCTGCAAAAGCCACAGATCCTGGGGAGTCTTCAGTGCGGGCCACACTGATCACTGGTATGTTTGACACAATGTGTCAAAACAGACCCGCAGTCTCTCTCTCTCTCTCTCTCTCTCTCTCTCTCTCTCTCTCTCTCTGTCTCTCTCTCTCTCTCTCTGTGTCTCTCTCATTCCTTCATCCCTCTCTCCACAGGCTCCGTTCTGTGTGTTTCCTGCCATGCCAAATTCCACTGTGAGCGTCCAGAGGCGTACAGTGTTATTATATATCTTTTCTGCGAGTGACAGATACACAAACAGCTCCGCCGAGATGGGCGTCTCGCGTCCCTCGACTCCCAAGCACGTATCCTCACTTGAACCCTGTCGTGTACTTTTGTTAATTCTTTTTTTTATTATAAGACTCCCTAATCGGGAGATAAGCAACCGTCAGGTCGCATACACAAACTTTAGAAGGCAATCGTAGCCAATCAGGAGGGAATATGGGAAATGGGACAGATCCATGTTGATGACACGACTTTAGAGATACTGTGTACCGCTTTGCGTGATTTTAGGCCAAAATCTGTAGGAGCAGAAATGAGGGGTGGATGTTGTGAGTTGCCATCCAAGGAGTGTGTGTGCAAAGTTTGGCATGGATAGGGCCAACGGTGCCGGAGATAAGAGTAGGGCAAAGGTGTGACGTGTGACGTGACAGACGGACG
>NC_137831.1:12133703-12148703 GCF_963921795.1 Nannobrachium achirus | reverse complement strand
GAGCTCTCTCTCTAAAATGGAGGTTAGACATGAAATATATAAAAGAATACAGTATAACCGCGGAAGTCTTTGATTGGTTCCGAAATCATAACAACAAGACAGTGACATGTAGGGTCCTGGTAACTTTCCACAAGCAGTGACATACTGTAAGAATGGAAACATGGCACAATATATACTGTATATTTATTGAATTCAAACGATATTATGTTAACTACAACCAAAATTATCTATCAGACACTAAGATCAATGTGGTTGTAAATCCAGTCCGTTCGATTCATTGATTGTGCCGAGACTGAGAGTAGACCCTTTAGTCTACCATGCAAGGTCTTTGTCCTCGCATGATACCTGTGGAATGTTTAGTTTCTTATGTGTTCCTACTAGGTGATGCCTCTCTGCATGTGGTTCTGTTTAAGGCACATCTAGACTATCTTCTATTTTTTGGGGGGGATGTGCATGGGAACCGCACAGCAGTACAGTGCATTAGCCTGCGAACTGGAGCGGGCAGTTTAACGACGAGACCCTGGATAAGCTCAGCTAAACCTGAAAGTGCTCACTCTCTCTCTCTCTCTCTCTCTCTCTCTCTCTCTCTCTCTCTCTCTCTCTCTCTCTCTCCCCCTCTCTCTCAAAAAAGCCCTTCCTCCTGAATCAAACTTTTTCTCTCTGGCTTTCGGTTTCACCATTTCTTTTTGTTCCCCTTCTCTTTCTCACAGCTGACCAACTGAGGCGGGGGCCGGGACCCGACTGACGCAGGGCCCTAAAAACACATCAGTCAAGTGTAAATTCATCTCCCCTGAGCTGACAGACAGACGGCGCTCTGGTATCCCACCGCTTTCTTCTGTTTAACTGAAGACTGGCAAACCTGTCGCTTTGAAAGTGGAATAACAGGAGGCGGGAGCAGAGAGTTGAAGTTGCTTATAGCAGTGGTTCTCAACCTTTTCAGGCCGCAATGCCCAAAATAATCATATTTTAACTGGGGACCCCCCCACCCAACCCTGACGAGCAGTTGAGGCATTACATTTTGTTTATCTCCCTTCTGTTGTGAAAATAGCAGATCTACATGCTCACAACGCCTTGCAATGCAAGGCGTTGTGAGCATGTAGATCTACTATTTTCACAATTTCTGCCTCTAATATTTGACAATTTGTCCAATGTTTAATTTGTCATTTTAAAAAGTCCTTAAATTGTCACTTTAGAAATGTGCTGATACCCTCTATACACTTAAACTTTATGTTGGTTTGTTTAATGTTGAGTGAGAAAACAATGTTGCACATTAAGTTAATCATCTGGGGAGCCCCCAAAATAATTTGGGGACCCCCCTGGGGGTCCCGACCCACAGATTGAGAACCACTGGCTTATAGGATATTGACCAACCGGAGATGAGAGAGAAACACAAGAGAGAGAAGAGACATAGACAGAGTAAAGTCGGAGAGACAGACAGTGAGAAGACAGGAGTGGTGCTTTTTTTCTTTTTTTTTGCGTCTGTTCATATTACACGTGTGCGCCTGTTGTGTGTCTGTCTGTCTAAGAATGTGCGTTGTGTGGGTCCATCTAGGCCTATTGTCAAGTTTGATTTCACAACTTTATTGGAAACGTCTCATTTGATTTGGCTTGTCGTATGCGCGGGCGTCCAGGAATGCGAGCTCACTTCCAGTGTGCTACAGTCAGTGTGGTGTAGACAGCGGACCTGGGTCTGTCGGAACCACAGAGGCTCTCACTGCAGTGTCCTTGCCTTTCCCAGAACAGAACATTATCTCAAGGGGCGTGCGCGTGTGATGTGTGCACGTCTGTACACACACACACACACACACACACACACACACACACACACACACACACACACACACACACACACACACACACACAGTCTTTTGAATAAAATGTCATTTAGTTTTAGTCATAATTTAGTCATCTGAAAAGTTTTAGTTTTAGTCTAATTTTAGTCAACTAAATATAAGATTTTAGGCGACTAAATCTACAGTTGATTTAGTCGACTAAAATGTATTTTGGCAGGCCTTGATGGCATCGTAATGACTGATTTTACACTTGGTTGTGTGCTGAAAATAGCAGATCTACAAGCTCGGCTATTTTCAGCACGCAACACTTGAGAGCAACCAAACATAAAATTACTCTCTTCTCCACTTGTCCCTCCCTAACGTTTTAGTCTAGTTTTTTATTTTGTTGACGAAATTGTCAATATATTTAGTCTTAGTTTTAGTCATCACAGCTTAGTATTTGTTTAGTTTTTATTTAGTTTTCGTCAGTGAAAAAAACACAGTCGACAAACATTTTTCGTCATAGTTTTAGTCGACGAAATCAACACTGACACACACGTGCATATCGTCGTTGTCGGGTGGAAACCTTGTAGGCCTATGTCCAAAACCGTGTGAAAATAGCAGATCTACAAGCACACAACGCCTCGCACGACAGTCTTGTATGATGACTTGAGATATGAGGTTTCTGCCCGACTGTGACGATACATGCTAAGTAGGTAATATTCTGTTAAATTAATTCCACTTCATTCTATTCTACTCTATCCCTTTTTTAACGTTTGACTGGAAAGTACATCAACATGAAATGCTTGGATATCTTTTTATTTTTATATATTTTTTGCCTTTTCTAATAGTTTGGAAGCTGTTCAGCTATTCATGTTCTCCAGATTTTGAATGAGTGCTGTTTTTCTTTTTTTTTCCTTTTTTTATTTTCTTTTGGCATTCTCGTTAAAGCAAAGAAAAACCAATGCATGCATAGTTGCATACGTGCAGCCCATGAATCTCCCAGGGGTCTGTGCTTGGGCCTCCTCCTTTTTTTCCTTCTCTACAATGAAAATCTTCACCTAAAAGTATCCGATCTACAAGCTCGGAATGCAACGTGTTGTGAGCTTTTATATTAATCACTTGAACCATAGTGTCCAAAAATAGCATAAGGCGTTGTGAGCTTGTAGATCGGCTATTTTTGCCAAAGAGCTTTGGTGTAGAGTGGAAAAAGAGCAGACTAAGTACAGAGTGAAAGGTCAAGTTGATTAATTGACAGTGGTTAAATATCTGAGAACACTAATTGACATGAACCCAAAATACACTGATGATCGTGCTGTCAAACAATGAAACTATATGGAATCTATAAACAGGTTGTGGGGGTCCCTGCTTCAACTCTCTCTCAACTAAGTGGTCCTTGGCCTGAAAACGTTGGAAGACCCCTGCTATAGCCATAGCTATAGCATAAAAGGAAAAGCTATTTACTTGGTAACGGAAGATCCAAACACTCCCTTCGACTACACAGCGGCCACAGGGGTCTTTCTGATGCACATGCACAGCGACAGCCGAGACCAAAACGGTTAGTTCGGCGCTCCGGTTGCAGCAGGTAGCCGTGCCATGCCAGAAACTGAATTAAGATCACATTTCTATCCGAAACAATGCCTTGGCAGATGCTTCTTTGAGAGTGCAGATAGTTTACAACTCAGAGTGTGTGTGCGTGCATGTGTGTGTGTGTGTGTGCGTGTGTGTGTGTGTGCACGCAGGGGCGTCACACCAAATTCTGGGCCCTGGGTACAAGGATTCACTGCGGGCCCCCCATGAATGTTAACTATTGAAAAATAGCAGATATACAAGCTGCGAGCTTGTAGATCTGCTATTTTTGAAAAATTGTGATGCAAATGTGTGCTAGAAAGCCATGTTTCCATGTCAGTGATGCTCAAACTTTTTCATGTGAAGGACCTCCAAAATGATAAGAATTTGGCCACGGACCCCCATCTCAAAATATTTAGTTCCAGGGACCCCACCCCCCGGAAGCAAGATTTGAGTTACAAATGTTCGCTTAAAAAATACATATTCAAAGATTTGCACACATTTTCACGACTTTAAAAAATAGCTGATCTACAAGCTCGCAGCGCGGCACTCGGTGCCGCGCTGTGAGCTTGTATATCTGCTATTTTTCAATAGCTAAAGTTACTAGGGCCCCTCCACCTTGGGCCCTGGTAACTCAGTCCCACATGTGACGCCCCTGTGTGCACGCATATGTATGTGTGCACATTCACGTGCCTGTGTGCATGTGTGGAGGTTTAGAGCTGCTGATGTAACCTAACAGTACAGCACGGAGACACCGATATCTGAATGTTTTAAGAGAGAGAGGATATAGCTCCAGATGTGAGATGCTTCTCCGATATTGCAGTCGGTAACTTATTATGCACAGTAAAAAGCCGGTTCCTTGATCGACCGGTGGAAAGAAGAGCGCTGGAATGAAAAGTGAGGGGTGATTTATAATCCTTTAGTCGTCCTCAAAGTTTTCGCTGGGAAAAATCTAAGGAGGAACGGCTTCGGTGCGGGTTCTCTGGAGTTCACATCGTGGCGGATATTTGATAATACTTATCAAACAGTAAAGGGAGTGGAGATTAATCCATCAGACGGTATATTTGTAAAGGAAACATAAAAAAAAAATCCCATAGGGGGGAATCAGTCCTAGGATATCTGGCATTGTAAACCATTCATATTACAATAGAGGGTATGCGCGTGACATCATCATTTAGGTACTACTTTAGGTACTACTATTTTTTTTGTTGTGTTGTCTTTTTCAACTGTTCTCGACACTATCTCAACTTTGTTTGCTCTGTATGGTTGATTCTCCTGTATTGTTGATTCTTCTTTCTTGTTTGTTTTTGTCGCTTGGCTGTACACAACCGTCCTTTTCTTTTTCGTACTTTCCCGTAACTTGTAACCTTAACTGCTGTGCTGCCTCTTGGGTGACTGAATTTCCCCCTTGGGATAATTAAGTTATCTATCTATCTATCTATCTATCTATCTATCTATCTATCTATCTATCTATCTATCTATCTATCTATCTATCTATCTATCTATCTATCTCTCTCTCTCTCTCTCTCTCTCTCTCTCTCTCTCTCTCTCTCTCTCTCTCTCTCTCTCTCTCTCTCTCTCGGAAGTAATGTGGGAACGCCTACTGAGTGGCAAAAAACTACTTTCTGGCCTTGACAGCCCATATATCCAAACAGAAAAGTCCTATCTGATTGCATTAAACGATGTTAAACGACGCTAAACTCACTTTGACACTCACATTGCCACTCGATTTGCCACTTGATTTGCCATTCACTATATGCATGCGCATACCCTCTATTTCACCACAAGGCTCAATGAAAGAACTGGGTTATTTAACCACTGTACCATAAAACCATTTTGATTGGACAGGAATGTAGATGGCTGAGAGAGCACCTGACAGCTAATTGGTCTGTTGGGTTTGTACCGAGCAATCGGAGCGCCCGACACCTGAATAACAATCACTTTCACAATGCTGTCCAATGGCTGAATAGCCTACACACTTTCTACCCTTATGTTTGTTCACAGCACGCCATGCCTTGAGGGACCAGAAGCCGTCCTCCACCCGTCTCTGAAAGCGGCAATAGTGGCAAAAGGCAAGCTTGGAGGTAAACGTGCGCAATGACACGGAATGTGCACTGATATTTTTTGGGGCATGTTTCTGTCTTTTGTAAATATATCAAGTGGAAAATGGGCAGTGGCCTTTGTTTTGTTGTCCTTGTAGTGTTGATTTTGTCTTTGTCTCTGTTTTTCATCCTGCCAAAGTGAATCCTACCACAGATCTGGACAACAATGTTTGTATTGTACACACACACACACACACACACACACACACACACACACACACACACACACACACACACACACACACACACACACACACACACACACACACACACACACTCAACTGCTGCAGATATCCCCCACATTTGACAGTGTTAGTTGTTGACTCTAATTGGGACTGCCTGTAAATTACTGCTTTGACCAGTCATTTTATGTCTTGGATGTCTATACCCGGGATTCGAGCCCTGCACGCCCCACGCATGAGCACCGACATTTCCATTTAGCTAAGGGGGACATCTCATTTGAGGCTAAGAGCTCATTTTGAACTTTGATGCAATGCCACCTGACAACAGGATATATGCCTGTCAATTCTCAATAGAAGAGCAGACCAGATCAAATACAACCACTGCAGTTGTGTTTGTTATATTGTATCGACTTAGGCCACATTCACACAGGCACGTTTTATTGCGATTAAAACGAATCCTATAGCGTATTGTCGTAAAATGCGCATTGTTTGGGCATGTGTGAAGACACATCTGCATTCTTTTGCGAATCAAAGAAACAAATGCAAATCCCCCCAAAAAACAGTGGTTTGGATTCGCTACAGCATACGGTTCACTGTTGGTGTGAATGCATCCGCCTCAAATGCAGGCAATGAAACATTGAAGCTTAGATTTCTGACCATTACAGCCTGTCCCCTCAAAGATTTATGACCGCTGCTCCCTCCCGCAGAGGAGGGCTTTATTGGCATGAGAAAACACTTTACATTGCCAAAGCAGAACAATACAATACAATCAGAACAAAATATGTACAAGTGAAAGCCAAGTAGTGTAACAGTTTTCATATCTCTCTCTCTCTCTCTCTCTCTCTCTCTCTCTCTCTCTCTCTCTCTCTCTCTCTCTCTCTCTCTCCAGGGGGAGATGGCATTATTACGTAGCGGAGGTGTCCCGTGGACAGACGTGGTCTACTCTAGAATGTGGTTCCTTGCTACAAGCGGTTGACAGGGTGAGTGCAAACACATTCAGTTCAGTTCAGTTCAGTTCGTGTAAGCAATTTACCCCGAGTGAGAGGACATTATGCTCTCATAATGTCCGCAGTGAGGGTGTTATCGGACGAGGCGCAGCCGAGTCCGATAACACCCTCACTCAGGACATTATGAGAGCATAATGTCCGACCCCGAGTGGTAAATAGCTTTTCTACCACTTTTTCCCGTATACATGAAAGAAAACACATAGTTGTAACTTGCAAGGATCTTAAGTTACAATCATTATTGCCTATAAAACTTCCGCGAGACAGCAGATAGTTCCACAAACAACATCTTCTACTCACCAACAGATGGCGCCAACTCCATACTAATCCATGCGTCTAGCTTACAGCTAAGCTAACGTCAGTTAGAAGTACCGTTCCGGCCGTAAATAGAGGCTGTTCGCTTCCAGAAAGGCATAGGTTCAGAGAAAAGGGGCTTTAAAGTTGGCGGATTGCATTGGATCCAAATAAATCGGCGACTATAGCATGCACGTTAGTAAACATAGGACCGTTGCCACCGTCATTTGTTGGTTGGGGGAAAGGTGTTCCGACTACCTGAAGTCCCCGGATGTACACTGAGGTGCATTGATCTCGGACAAGTCCTCATACAACTTTGCGGCAGTTGTTTTGTCATAACCTCCGGAATTTAGCCAATCAGAATCCAGTATTTGAACACGTGACTAGAAAAAGTGGTAGAATTTATTTTTCAGCACTTTTGGACAGTTCAATACAAATACAAGTCTGATATCGGTGCATCTGAACATAGCATGGTATCAAAAGATAATAAATGTAGATAGAAAAGTTCAAGGCACAGAGTTAATTTGACATGATAAGGTGTCCAAGGTGCCAAAAAAAGGAGTAGGGAGAAGCATACTGCTTATCGAGCCCTACCCCTGGCTCAGTATCATAGCAAAAGGTAAAAAGGTAAGAAATAGTAAGAAATGCATTATTTGTTGTTGGTGTTGTTTTTACACATGTCGTGTATACAGCGTGTACTCCCACACATGTGATCCTCGCTCTCTCTCTCTAACAGACTCACAATTCACTCTCTTGCATATTCATTAAATATGCAAGAATGTTGCAACTTCACCCCTCCCAATGGCACCGACTATACCGGATTATATGTGAGAATGTGGCCGTGGTCTACCATTCACAGCACAAGATATGGAGTGCAGCTTTAAAGCATTACCTCTATTGAGATGATTTCCTGCACAGTGCACTTACTTTTTTTGTTGGAGGATTTGTCCAAAAACCCTCGACCAGTGATTACAGGCGGTCTCCCATTTGATTCAAAGAAACGCAAAGGCGAGACTCCTTGGAAAATGCAGACACTCACATTTTTAGTCAACAACTTTTGCCTCTTGAAAACTGTGTGTGTGAACGTGCGTGCACTTGCGTGTGTGTGTGTGTGTGTGTGTGTGTGTGTGTGTGTGTGTGTGTGTGTGTGTGTGTGTGTGTGTGTGTGTGTGTGTGTGTGTGTGTGTGTGTTTTCTGTCTCATGTGAAGTATGAGAGTGATTACAAGAAGCTGACAATCAGGACCAGGCCTGTATCTGTACTACTTCTGCTCCTCTGCGATCCTCCGTGCGCTGCATCTCCCATCGCGTCCACTTCAATTACCGTGATTTCCTTTCATTTGTCCACACACACACACACGCACGCACACACGCACACACACACACACACACACACACACACACACACACACACACACACACACACACACACACACACACACACACACACACACACACACACACTGAAAAAAATCCAGAGTTTTACCTAAACTCTGAGAGTGCAAAGAGGGACCTTTACGGGCCCATGCATCCTTGCAGGCACGCGCACACATAGACATCAAAGGGGGCTTGAGCCCCTGCCCTTTTACCCGTCTGTAAAAAGTGCCCTCTCCAGACCATGAATGCAGTTTTTTTTTACTATGGTGAAAGAAATGCAAATGCCCCCTTTCCGTGCCATACCTGAAGGCAGCATTCAAGAGAAATTGCCTTGTCCAAACTCTCCTGAAATTGAACGCAGCATCTTATGTTGAAAGAATTGTCCTCTCTGCGTAGAAACCAAGCATCGAAAATAGCCGACTGCTATTTTCAATATTTTCACCAAAATAAGCCCTTTTTAGAAATGTCAGCCCCTGCCTCGCTAACATTCTCCGCACGTCCCTGCAGCCTTGCACTCCCAGAGTTAAGGTAACGTTCCAGATTTTGCTGTGCACACACAGAGAGAGATGCGGCGGGCAGACAACACACACACACACACACACACACACACACACACACACACACACACACACACACACACACACACACACACACACACACACACACACACACACACACACACACACACACACAGACAGGGACACAGAGACACAGAGACACCCACAGACGGTTGTGGATGAGACGGACAGCAGTGACGATGCCACAGGCCACAAGGCCACCCAGTAATCCATGATAAGTACCGTGTCTGATCATCATCACACTTCATCCGTCTGTCCATTCCTGAGACTGTACAGTGTGTCTGCGTCTCTCTCCGCACACGTGCGCGTCTTTGTGCATGCGTGCATGTGCGTGCTTGCGTGTGCGTGCACGCTGGGAAATCCATCCACTTTTGTCAGTTTGACTCAGAGAGCACGGTTCAGTTTGCTGCGGGGGAATGCGGAGGAAATCCATGCCTCTTGCTTATGATACCTCTCTTTCTGGTCATTTGTTCATGGCCGGATGCCGGATGGAATCAGTTTTTATCCCTGCTACTGGTATGACTGAGCATTTCCCTTTATACATCTTTGTTTGAATCAGTTGATAATATCACAATTTGAGAATTTAATTAAAAGAGTAGGCCTATGTTACCCTGGTGTCCCTACCTATTTGGGGCAAATTTGTCAAAATTGCTAAACATTTGTCAAAAATTGACAACATTATTCCAAATGTGTCCTTTTCGTTTTTCTTACATTTATTTCCAACGTTGCTTTTGTTGTACAATGAAGTATGTAGGGCTTAAGTGCTTCACAAATCAAACCATGTCCGAGAGTACTGTGTGTGTGTGTGTGTGTGTGTGTGTGTGTGTGTGTGTGTGTGTGTGTGTGTGTGTGTGTGTGTGTGTGTGCGTGCGTGCACGTGTGTGTGCGTGTGCATGTGTGTGTGCGTATACCTGCCTGCCTGTGCGTCAGCATACATCCTGAGTTGTTGAGCCCTGCAGCGCGGTCCCCAACAGCAGTGCGCCTCCAAGATGTCCGTCCAAGATGTTGGAGACAGAATTAGCGGGGTCGCTGGCGGCGCTGTCATTTGCCACAGGAGCAGGTGGCTTCTTTTTTTTTTTGCACAGCAGCCATCTTGGAATCACCTGCATGCCGCAGGGCTGTCTGATGCGCTCTGAATCATAAAATGTATTTTTCCCGTCTCTCTGGCTTTTCCTCGTTCTGTCATTTGTATGACCGTTCCGTCCTCCAATTTGTTTCTCTATCACCTCCTCATCTTTGCAACTGAGAGGAAGTCATTTATGTTTACACATTCAGGTTGCATTTTAGTCCAAATTGTAACTCATTCCTTTATCACACTGGCTTTCAATTAGGGATGGGACGATACACGATATTATTGTTTATTGTGATAAAAAACACTCACGATAATCGTATCATGGAGATTAAATTTATCGTGATATCGTCCTCTGTCCTCGTCCTCTGTCATGAGTTCAATTCACCTTTTATTTGCCGAGCTGCATATCCGGTACACTTAAACCCTCTATAAGTGGTAAAAGGTACTTATAATATACGTACTTGATACAGTCTTTTTTTTTTTACTCAAATGTCTTTGCCAAAAAAATGTCGATCTATAAGCTCACGTCGCGATGTGTTGTGAGCTTGTAGATCAATTCAGATCAGTGGAACATTTTTTTTGGCAAATGTTCCATTGTTCCTCCCCAGGATAATGGATTTTGATTATCGTGATAATATCGTAAATCACGATTTCTTTTGTCACAATAAACATGATATGAAATTCTCATTTCGTCCCATCCCTACTTTCAATATATATTATATATATATATATTTTTTTTTTGGGTGTGTGACGTGTCACTTATGAGCGTTGAATGTTTCGTGGTCACTTTATGTATATATTCTTCTTCTTTTTTTTGCAATAGCTTTCGACACTTTATGTTTTATGTATCTTTTTTGTGCTTGCTCTTTGGACTGTACGCTACAGTACTCTTTTTCTTTTTCTTACTTCTCTGTAACTTGTAACCTTAACTGCTGTGCTGCCTCTGGGCAACTGAATTTCCCCCGTCGGATAATAAAGGTATCTATCTATCTATTTTTTACCAAGCAGTGCTTGTAAAGAATTGGAAGACAGTGGTCAGTAAACCAGTCAGTCAAAGTGGGCTCCAGGGACCTTTGAGGCAGAAGCCTCACGGAAAAGTTCCAAATTGACCCCCCTAAGTCCCTAACTCAGAGAGCGTGCACAATGGAACCAAATGGACCTTGTTTAGGGGTCCATTTGGTTCCATTGTGCACACTCTCTGAGTTACGCGGTCCCTGAAATTAAAAGGTTTGCAGTAGAACCGCTGACCCAGCCAGCCAACCAGCCAGTCAGTCGGCCGGGTTTGACGAACCTGTCAGGCAGCTAACCAATCAGGCAGCCAGTCAAAACGAGGGCCAGGGCAGGCCGAGTGCACGAGGGCCACGGGTTTACTTTGAAGTCCGCCTCTGACAGTTGTGTGGACCCCGGACGCTCTCTGGCATATCACAGCGCTCGCCGATCAGGTTTCATTATTTTGATGGGAAAATCAGACGCAAACGGTTCAGCTGAGGTTTACTTCCAGCGAGGCGGGGCCCCGTGCCAAAGCACAGGGACCTCGGAGCGGCTGCGTGGAAGGGTGCGCACGCACACACACACACACACATTCAGGGGCGTCACCAGGGGGGGAAAAGTGGGACTGAGTTACTAGGGCCCAATGTGGAGGGGCCTTAATTATTTTGTGCTTTAGCTATTGAAAAATAGCAGATATACAAGCTCGCAGCACGGCACCGAGTGCCGCGCTGTGAGCTTGTAGATCTGCTATTTTTGAAAAGTTGTGAATTTGTGCAAATCTTTGAATATATGTCTTTTTTTTAAGCGTACATTTGTAACTAAAATCTTGCTTCTGGGGGGTCCTTGGAACTAAATATTTTGATATGGGGTCCGTTGCCAAATACATATCATTTTGGGGGTCCTTCACATGAAAAGGTTTAAGGAACCCCTGACATGGAAACTTTAGAAGGATTTATTTTCATGATTTAAAAAAAAATAGTAGATCTACAAGGTTGCGCTGTGAGCTTGTAGATCTGCTATTTTTCAATAGTTAAAGCACAAAGTAATAATGTGTTCCCACTGTACCCAGGGCCCAGAATTTGATGCGACACCCCTGCACAGGGACCTCGGAGCGGTGCACGGAAGCACGTGCACGCACACACACACATTCATGCGCATGTGCACGTGCACATGCACAGTGCCCGCTCTCTGCTGGGTAGCAGTAGGGTTCAGTTTTGATTAAGCAACAAAGAACACATTCATCTTTAAGGGTCGGCCAGTAGGGTTGATGTGTTCCGGTCTGTTTTGTGTTTTCCCTTTTATTGTGCCATTTCCCCAAGTACAGCAAAAACACACACACAAACACATGCACGCACAACGCACGCACACGCACACGCACAACGCACACACACACACACACACACACACACACACACACACACACACACTCACACACGCGCACGCACCACATCTAAATACGCTTTGTACAAGTTCTGTTGTACGTGATTGCATTACCTTTGTTTGACGTTTAAATGAGAAACTTGTGTACTGAGTCGTTGGCATTGCTTAGTATGACTTTTTTTCTTTTTTTCATTGGTCTGTACTGTACATGACTTTTTTACTTGTGACATTATTTCATGTATTCCCTGCATGCATTCTTTCATGCCTCTGTCAGTGACAGCCGTGGCCGGGGCCATTATGTTTCGGTGGTCGTCCGTCCCATTAGGAATTTCTTCAAACTAGAGGTTCGGCCCGACCCACCCCATCTAGAGTTCGGGCCGCTATGCGGGCCTCACACCTATACTGTATGTCGGACCAGAGTACCCGTTGTATTCCCCTGTCGGTGTCCCTTTTGTGCCCATATATGGAGATCTCTGTTTCTGTCAGTCCTTGTCTCTTTTATACTGTACCAATATATGGAGATCCCTGATGTCATCAGTATATGCCCAATACATCGCTTGGATTGGTGGTTCTGGGCAGCGGGATTTTGAATATCCTGTTCTACAAGCTCACAACGCGTCGCAGCACAACGAGTTGTGAGCTTGTAGATCGGCTATTTTCAGCATACAACCAAGTGTAAAATCAGCCATTACGACGCCATCAAGGCCCGCCAAAGTGCATTTTAGTCGACTGAATTAACTGTAGATTTAGTCGACTAAAATTGTATGACATTTAGTCAACTAAAACTAGACTAACACTAAAACTTTTCAGATGACGTAAAATGTGACTAAAACTAAATCAAAATGTGCTGTCACAATCAACACTATACTGTCATGGTCTCAGAAACATATTTGTTGGCCAATATGTGTGCACATACAAGGAATTTGACTCAGTTTTTCGTTTCTCAAAATGAGCTTAGTCTACACACCACAGACAAACAGCAGAGCACAACAACAAAAGCTTGACAAAGTCGAGTCAAATTAATCGTGTTTATCCATCGCTATATCCCAAATCAAACATTTGCCTCACAACATTCACTCTGCAGGGCTGTAGTAATAAAATACTACTACACAGAGGTAGAAAGAAACATCGCAAAGAAAGAGAAATTAAAAGAAGAGGCTCTGCATACTTTATATATCTCTCTTGCAGAGATACAATTTTTTATGATATTTAAAATAATGTTTTTTTTTTGTTTAATTTTTATTGTTGCTGGTTAATCATTTTTAATTCAATATCTCGTCACCAGAATACATGCTGGTAAACCTTGATGATGGATCCTAGTCCATAATATATGTGGCATATCAGTGTGTCTTTAACCATTTATTGACAGGTTGGAGTTTAGATCAAGGGACCCTGCGTCAAGCGCTCCTTGAGGGCCTTCCAAATGGACCCTTACAGGTCTGTAACTCCCAGGGGTCCTTGAAACGAAAACCCTTTGAGAGCCAGTGGTTGAGATGAAGGAAAACCCTGCGAGCGGAAAAGTTGAGAAAAGAACAGCCTCCGTTCTTTTGATTGGCAGAAACTTGTCCAAACGCTACATCGTTTCACAATGGTGGGCATGAGAAGAGCACCCCCCACCACCACCACCACCACCACCTCCAGGGACGTGCAGAGAATGTTAGAGAGGCAGGGGCTGACATTTCTAAAAGGGCATGTGAAAACATCGAAAATAGCGAGACCTCCAAGCCCACAACGCGTCGCGCTGCGATGCGTTGTGAGCTTGGAGGTCGGCTATTTTTCGATACTTTAGATACCACACTGAACTAAGCATAATCAAGTCAATACTGGAGATGTGGCGTAACGGCATGATGATCTCTACACAAAGAATGCAATTCTTTCAACATAAGCTGCTGCATTCTAGTTCAGGAGAGTTTGGACAAGGCAATTCTCTTGAATGCTGCCTTCACATTTGGCATGGAAAGAGGGCATTTGGATTTCTTTCACCCTATAGTAAAAAACCTGCATTAATGGTCTGGAGAGGGCAGTTTTTACAGGCGGATAAAAAGAGCAGCGGGCTCAAGCCCCCTTTGATGTCTATGTGTGCACGTGCCTGACCACCTTGATTGACAGGTACATCCTATTAGCTTTCGTGTCAGTGTCACCCACTGCTGTTAACAGCATCCAGCTGTTTTGTGGAACCCGTTTTATTTATCTGCGTTGACGTTCTAGCATGCATTAAGCCAGGAGGTCTTCAACTGTTTCAGGCCAAGGACCCCTTAGCTGAGAGAGAGATGAAGCAGGGACCCTAGATTCCATATAGTTTCATCGTTTGACAGCACAATCATCAGTGTATTTTGTATTCATGTCAATTTGTGTCTTTCAGATATTCAACCACTTGAACCGTCAATGCTTAATACACTTGACTTTTCACTCTGTACTTAGTCTGCTCTTTTTCCCCTCTACACCAAAGCTCTTCGCCGAAAATAGCTGATCTACAAGCTAAAAACACCTCGCAGCAGTTGGGAGCTTGTAGATCTGCTATTTTCGGGTGGTTAATATAAAAAAGGAGAAAAAAAAAGATTTCGAAGGACCCCCTGTAGTAACTCTGAGGACCCCCTAGGGGTCCCGGACCCCCTATTGAAGACCTGTGCATTACGCAAAAAAAATGTTTGTCTCAATGTTTTGTTTTGTTTTTTGGACTTG
>NC_137831.1:12121574-12133503 GCF_963921795.1 Nannobrachium achirus | reverse complement strand
AGAGAGAGAGAGAGAGGCACCTTGCACGCTGCACCTGTAAGCAGCAGTTAAGTTGCCCCATGTGGACCGTCGGGGGTTGGACTGGAATGTGTGTTTTAACTGTCAGAATGAGGCCACACACACACACACAGATCCACAATGATCTGCACACATGCACACATGCACACATGCACACATGCACACACACACAGATCCACAATGATCTGTCTATTCCAGGGGTCTTCACGTTCAACGCCAAGGACCCCTTATTTGAGAGAGAGATGAAGCAGGGACCCCCACAACCTGTTCATAGATTCCATATAGTTTAATCATTTGACAGCACAATCAATCAGTTTATTTTGGATTCATGTCAATTTGTGTTTTCAGATATTTAACCACTTGAACCACATCAATACTTAATAAACTTGACCTTTCACTCTGTACTTAGTCTGCTCTTTTTCCCCTCTAAACCAAACCTCTTTGCCAAAAACAGCCGAGCTCACAACGCCTCTCAGTGCGAGGCGTTGTGAGCTTGTAGATCTACTATTTTTGGCTAAAGTTCTCCAAATATGGACACTAGGGTTCAAGTGGTTAATATAAAAAAGGAGAAAAAAAGGTTTCTATCACACAAAGATTTGGAGGACCCCCTGTAGTAACTCTGAGGACCCCCTAGGGGTCCCGGACCACCTGTTGAAGACCCTTGGTCTATTCTAAAATCACTGGTCCTGGGAATTAGTTTTTCTTTTTCTTTTTTCTTCTTTTGCACATAAATGCTGCTTCTTCGAACCTGCATGCCTGTAATCTCAAGACGGGTGGAGTTGGGATAAAATCTTTCTACTATAATAGACAGGCCAGCTCCTGGTGTTGTTTAAGCATGTCATTGATAGACTCTCACACCACTGCTTCTACAGATTCCTCCTTTCACACATACATCGCTGCATTTCCCCCCTACATTCCTAGCTGCTTTCCCTGAACGTATTGTACTTGCACGATGTACAATTAAACAAAACAATAATTTAATGCTATGACGCGAATTACATCATAGTACGTCCATTATAAACCTTCCGGCCGAAACACAGACTTACAAATAGTTCCACGCTGCAGTGTACTTACGAGTGTAGTAGGCCTACTGTGTCCCCTGGTGGCAGGAACAGTGTAGTGCAGACATTACGACACACACACACACACACACACACACACACACACACACACACACACACACACACACACACACAAAATACATGAAGAAACAGTGCTTTTGGTGGGCAACATGGCTTGGAGCAGTTGTGCGTGGGTGCGTGCGATTTCTAGATATGAGCGGCCGCGTCAGCGGCCGCGATTTTCTAGTAACATGAATTGCTCAAAATGTGCTTCAGTGGTATATAGGCTATATTTCAGTTTTCATCTTTTTTCTTCAATATTTCCATTGCATCTTCCCTAGTATTACAGCTCCTCTGTTTTCCCTCTTGATGGCTTTGCGGTGCTTTGCTGTAAATCAGAGGAGATGCTGTATGTCGTCTCTGTCGGGTGGAAACCTTTTATGTCCAAAACTGTTACTTAATAAGCATTCAAATAAAAACAGCTGCAAAAGTATCAGATCTGCTAGCTTGAAAAGTGTGCTTTGGGCTGGGTATCGAGCTTACAGATCTGCTACTGTTGATACTTTGTGTGACACTGTATGATCGAGTAGGGCGTTGCAAAAGAAAAAAAAGAACAAAGAAAGAAAACACAAGAGTATGGAGTACTTTCTAATTTTGATACCAATACTTTAGTACCTTTACTCAAGTGCATTTTGAATTCCAGACTTTCAGAGTATTTCTGCATTGCAGACAGTATTGATACTTTTACTTAAGCATCACATCATGTGAGTACTTTTTCCACCACTGGTGGCTTGCCACGGCTTCCAACAGTCGTAAAAAAGCGCTAAGCCGCCCTTCAATTAGCCCAACTGACGGCCTCGCTTTTATTGGCTGTCTATTTGTTTACAGCTTTCTTTTTGCGCCATCTGCCGCGGCGTGCAACCCCACTGTAAAAAAAAAAAAAAAGAAGGGTGGTAAAGTGGTAGAGAAAGTTTGTAATCTACCAGGGTCATAAGGCTGACATGGATTTGGACGTCATATTTACAGTAGATTTATTATACCCTATATATTGAAGCAATAAGCCACCAGAGGCATGTGGTTACCTGGTATTTTATAACAGCTGAGAGGCTTGGTGAGACACGAGGCGAAGCCGTGTGTCTCCAACCCTCTCAGCCATTTAATAGCAATACGATACGCGTCACGATACATGGTTGACGATACGATACATTGACGATATGGTTTCATTCATGGAGATACGATACCATTCGATTCAATAATTTAAAATTGATATACTATTTAGCAAAGAAATTAAATATGTGTGAAACGTGTCAATAGTGCACGTTTTTTAAGGGAAAATCTATTATTATGGATATAAATAAGTAAACAATTAACAACATTAATACTTTTACTCAAGCACATTTTGAATTTCTGACTTTTTTAAGATTTTTTTTGTTTTTGGGCTTTTTATGCCTTTATTGACAGGACAGTAAACTGACAGGAAATGGGGAGAGAGATGGGGAATGACATGCGGCAAAGGTCGTCCGGGTCGGGAATCGAACCGGCGACGCCAGCAGGCATCATAGCCTAGTATGTGGTATGCGCCTTGACCACCAGGCCAGCGGGTGCCCCGAATTTCGGACTTTTACTCGAAATAGAATATTTCTATATTGCAGTATTGTACTTTTTACTTAAGTAAAATATTTGGGAACTTTTTCCGCCACTGGTGCAAAGTTGCAAAAGGTTTGGTCCTGCTGATGTATGAGCCCACAGGGCAGCGGCGTAGCCAGGATTTACCAACTGGCTGTGGGTGGGCACAGATGTGAGCTTGTACATCGGCTATTTTAAAATAGCGAACATTTAAATATTTAAAGGGACATAATACAGACATTCATCATGAAAGTGGACTTCCCAAGCAATATGGAGACGTTTTAATTTTAGATCACTTCATAATTGACTAAACTATGATCAAATCAAACTGTGGTGTCTTTCTTTGATTCCTAGGTAGCCATGCATCTCAGCGTCGCGCCGCGCATCGCCGCACATCGCATCGCCGCGCATCGCATCGCCGTGCATCGCATCGCCGTGCATCGCATCGCCGTGCATCGCCGCGCCGCGCATCGCCACGCCGCGCATCGCCGTGCATCGCCGCGCAGCGCCGCGAATGTTTTCGTTATTTTTGGGTGGGCACAAAAACGCAATGGGTGGCCCTAGGCCTTGTCAGGCTCACCCGTGGCTATGCCGCTGCCACAAGGAGACAACTGTTGCACTATTTGGTGGTGTGTGTGTATGTTTGTCTGAATATTGTGTCTGCAAACTGTGTGTGTGGGCACGTATTATTGACATGGTTTATTTGTGCTTGTCTGAGTGCACATGTTTATCCATTTTGTTTATTATGTATGGCCATATTTGTTTGCTTTTGCACACTAGTGTGCGCTCACATCTGCGCACTTGCGCGCGTGTGTGTGTGTCAGGGACATGCAGAGAATGTTAGAGAGGAAGGGTCTGAAGTTATTAAAAGGGCCTTTTGGTGAAAATATCGGAAATAGCAGACCTCCAAGCTCACAACGCGTCGCAGCTTGAAGGTCGGCTGTTTTCGATGCTTGATACCACACTGAACTAGGCATAATGAAGTCAATACTGGAGATGTGGCGTAACAGCATGGATTTCTACACAGAGAGGGCAATTCTTTCAACATAAGATGCTGCATTCAAGTTCAGGAGAGTTTGACAAGGCAATTCTCTTGATTGCTGCCTTCAGTTATGGCATGGCAATAGGACATTTGCATTTCTTTCACCATAGTAAAAACTGCATTCATGCTCTGGAGAGGGCACTTTTTACAGACAGTTAAAAGGGCAGGGGCTCAAGACCCCTTTGATGTCTATGTGTGCACGTGTCTGGCACTGTGCACGGGTGCGTTGTGAACCACTCAAAGCTTTGTATTACATCCATGCTAATAATTAATAAATCAGCCAAATGACAGTAAGCACCTCAGTAGCACTCCGCACTCCCTCTACATAACACTTATCTCTACAACAGTAAGTGTGTTAGTGTGTGTGTGTGTGTGTACGTGCGTGCGCATGCGCACGCACAATCCATGCACTAAATGAGGATAATAACACGGTGACCCCGGGAGGCGAAGTGATTAAATTATAATCAGCGTGGAGTAATTAATTTATAATATTCATTCCACGTTATGGTGAGCACGAGAGACAGAGAGAGAGAGAGAGAGATGGGGGGTGGCGACGGCGAGCTGGAGGAAAGGTTAACGTGCTGCGCTGCGCTCTCCTCCTCTCTCTCTCTGTCTTTGTCTGGGTGAAAGGCGTAGCTCGGAGGAAGAGGGGAAGGAGGGGTGTGGCGTTGGGTGGGGGTGGGGGTCGGCGACAAGGTGCCCCCCCCCCCCCCCCCCCCCCCTCGACGACGACGGAGGCAGAAGGTTATTGCTGATATCAAAATGCCCGGTCCCCCTCCCCCACACTCGCAATTATCTGTCACAACAAATAATTAAGAGGGCTGATAATGAGGAAATTAACATTTCCATTGTGGCGCGTAGTGTGTGTGTGTGTGTGTGTGTGTGTGTGTGTGTGTGTGTGTGTGTGTGTGTGTGTGTGTGTGTGTGTGTGTGCGTGCGTGTGCGTGTGCGTGTGTGTGTGTGTGTAGTGTGTGTGTGTGTGTTTGTGTGTGTGTGTGTGGGGAGGGATATTGTCTGCCCGGGTCACCATGCGCTGAGGATCTTAGAGCTGTTGAATACATTACACAAGAGGTTCTGTCTGCATTGGGGTGCGTGCGTGCGCGCGCGCGCGTGTGTGTGTGTGTGTGTGTGTGTGTGTGTGTGTGTGTGTGTGTGTGTGTGTGTGTGTGTGTGTGTGTGTGTGTGTGTGTGTGTGTGTGTGTGTGTGTGTGTGTGTGTGTGTGTGTGTGGCGTGAATGTGCATACAGTCTCTTTAGGTTGTAGTCTTTATAGTGTGATAAGCAGACATGCGCTATACCATGCTTTGACATTCTGGGGACTGTTTTCCTCTCTGTCTCTCTCTCTCTCTCTCTCTCTCTCTCTCTCTCTCTCTCTCTCTCTCTCTCTCTTACCCTCTCTCTCTCACCATATAGTTTGGACAGCCTTGTCTCCAGTCTGACGCTTAAACCCAAAATACAATGAGACACGCCGGTGGTCTCCCAACTGTTTAAACATTAGGACAGCATAGTTGGAGAGAGGAAATGTGCAGTCATCCAAGACTGACAAAAATGTTCGTTCAAAAACTAAATAAAAACAAAGCTATGATGACCAGTGGCGTCAGTTCAGAAAAAGCTATGGTATGGCAACATAACTCGCGCGTGTGCAAGACACCAATCATTGTCATACCTTAGCAACAGGCATGATACATTTATTTTAAGAAGTACATTTTATTTTCCCCCCCGTTTCTATGGTTTCTTGGGCTGGATATGGCAGCCTGGAACGGTTCAAGTGCATTGCACCTGTGCAGCTGACCTGCGGAACCTGGGAATATACATTTTGTCAAAATGGGGAGAATAAAAGTGCGGAGAATATAATTGTAATACCTTGTTAAAGTGACCATTTTGTAACATTTTGCATTTGTAGTTATTTTACCGTAATTTAACAGCATAATAACCAGCACAGATAGACAAAGAGACATTCATTGATTTATTAAAAGTACATTTATTTCCCCCCCTGGACCCAGGGTATGGCAGCTGCATACCCCTGCCATACCCAATTGACGCCCTTGATGATGACTAAAATTAAAGACTAAATATGTTGATAATTTCTTCAACAAATAAAAACTAGACTACAATGTTAGGGAGGGACTAGTGGAGAAGAGATCCAGTAGTAGAACTAAAAGACAAGTAATTTTATGTTTGGCTATGCAATGGGTGATGCACTAAAAATAGCAGATCTACAAGCTCACAACACGTCTGTGAGCTTGTATCGTGGCTATTTTCAGCATGCAACCAAGTGTAAAATCAGCCATTACGGCCAAAGTGCATTTTTTGACGACAATATCAACTGTAGACTTAAGTCGACTGAATTGTCATATGTATGACGTTGTAAGACTGCTGTATGTTTCAAAGGATTCAAATTTTTCACAAGAATCTGACCCCCAGACACACACACACACACACACACACACACACACACACACACACACACACACACACACACACACACACACACACACACACACACACACAAGTGCGCACGCGGGCAGAGAAAGGCCCTGGTTGCCATGTGTTTTGACTGACATGTCTTTGACACTCCGTGCTCATCCAAGTGGAGCTGCCGCGTGTGCGTGTGCGTGTGTGTGTGTGTGTGTGTGTGTGTGTGTGTGTGTGTGTGTGTGTGTGTGTGTGTGTGTGTGCGTGGTGTACACTGCACCCCATCCTATTGAGTCGGGAGGGGGAGTTCAACATGTTTAGGAAGAGCCGGTGACTCTGTATTGTCACCCTCACAATGGCGGGCAGACAGCGGGACATGAGACGGCGGCGGTGGCGACAGGGTGTGTGTGTGCGGGGGGGGGGGGGGGGGGGGGGGGGTGTACTGCATACACGACGACACACACAAAGAATTGTAGGAGGAAGAGGGGAGCCTCACGGCCGTGTCCTCTTAACCCTGTTCACACCCATTACCACGTCTAGACCACTGGTTCCCAAACAGTGGCATTTCCATTTTTGTTTTCAAAAAACATTCATCAAAAAAACTTTTTTTTTTTTGGTGGAGTTTCCATGTTCTCCCTGTGTCTCCTAGGGCAGGGGTTCCCAAACGTTTTTGTCTCAGTGCACCCCATCAATATTTATTTTTAATCCGAGGCACCCCTACATTATAACTTTCACTCCCAGCACCTTATATTTATAGCATATCGTCGTTGTCGGGTGGAAACCCTGTATGTCCAAAACCGTTCGTTTTGTATTTATCATCTATACAATGTACTAAACTAGTGAAAACAGCAGAAGACGTGCACATTTGAAACTTGGAAATACAAGGTTTCTGCCTGACAGTGACGATATTTTAGTGATTATGTTGTGAGGAAAACGTTGAGATAATAGCCATTTTGGTTGGAACTGACTGAAAATAACGTTGTACTTCAAGTTTAAAATGATACTAAATATTTTTTCAGTCTCCTTATAAATTCCAAATACTATCAAATGTTCTCGCGGCACCTCTGAACTGCCGTCGCGGCACCCCAGGGTGCCCCGTCACCCACTTTAAAAACCCCTGTCCTAGGGTAGATACCCTCACAAAACCATGCAGTAATCCTGGTCTCTATACTGCCTCCCCCTTGCCAGCCAGGGCGCCTGATGGAGGGGACAGGAACTGGTTGGTGTTCCTTCCACGCGTTACGTCCAACCGGGGAATCTCCCCACTGTCAGGAGAAAAGAAGCGGCCTGCTCACTCCTCATGCACTGAAGGAAGCATGAGCTCAGTTCGGGGCCCTCCCCAGGCGTGGCAGAGGGAGAGCAGAGCCCAGGATTACAGCTTAGGCAATTGGCACTGGGTGAAAAATGGGTTACAAAAATGGTGGGATAAAATGTATAGTAAAACAAAAAAGATCCCCTGTTTTCACAGTTTGGGTCCCAGGCAAACTTATAATTTCTCTTTTGGATCTCAAGCTCAACCTTTTCAGGCCGTGACCCCCAAAATACGCATATTTTAACTGGGGACCCCCCCCCAAAATAATTTGGGGATCCCCCTGTGGGTCCAGACCCACAGGTTGAGAACCACTGGTGTAGACCAGTGGTTTCCGGGTTTGATATTATCATTTATTGTTTTCAACCCATTAACCCATGCAGTCAGACCTGCAAGACCCGAAATCATATCTTCAGAAAAAACATTCTCTGTCTGTCAGTGGCGCTCAAACTCTTCAGCCATGTCTGGAGGGTCATGGAGACGACTTCGGAAGGAGTGATTGCATTTTCCGGGCAGCAAGTAATAGAAAAGAAAAAAGCACTCACTGTCCCTTGATGGCTCTGAGCAGCGTGAAGGGACAAAGGTCAGAACGGGTGAGCGATGTTAGCGGAAGTGCAGCTATAAAGCGAGGCGTAGCCCACATTGATGTCATTGTTGTCATGTGTCCTTGTTTGGAATCTGCTGGCCGCCATGACCCGCATCTTAACCTACGGTGACCACATGCTGAAACCCCCCAACAGGCACGTGCACACATAGACATCAAAGGGGGCTTGAGCCCCTGCCCTTTTATCCATCTAAAAAGTGCCCTCTCCAGACATGAATGCAGTTTTTGCTATGGTGAAAGAATTGCAAATGCCCTCCTTTCCATGACATACCAGCATTCAAGAAAATGACCGTGTCCAAACTCTCCTGAACTTGAATGCAGCTTCTTATGTTGAAAGAATTATTAAAATTAGCCGACCTCCAACCTTTTGAGCTTTTAGGTCTGCTATTTTCAATATTTTCACCAAAAGGCCCTTTTAGAAATTTCAGCCCCTGCCTCTCTAACATTCTCTGCACGTCCCTGCCCCCCAACAAAAGGACACTGCCTGGCCTCTTGGAGATTAGGGCAAGTAGATCAGTTTGCTTTCTGGTTGCCCGACAGGCAAGTGTGTTTGAACGTGCAGGGAAGCAACGGTCTTCATTAAATATTATTCGTTATTCATGAAAGAACAAATAATGCTACCATTTCCATTCGCGTTCATTCAGACTTTCAAAGTGACTGTTGCCACTCTGCAGTGATAGATTGGATTTAACATTAATTTAATTTACTTTTCATGCAAGTGGGAATGACCTTTAGGGCTAGTACAACTTGACCTGTACTTTCCTGAGGGGTAACTGCCTTTGACCTTAGTCACTAGTGTCAACCCCTAGATAGAGAGAGAGAGAGAGAGAGAGAGAGAGAGAGAGAGAGAGAGAGAGAGAGAGAGAGAGAGAGAGAGAGAGAGCATTATAGTTGAAATGTGAGCATGCAGACAGAAGGACAGTCTGTGAACATGCAACACCAAATAATTGTAATGGCGTAAAAATATACAATATTTGGCCCTTAGATGTGTGGGAGTAGAAGTACTGTATTAAGATATTGATAAGGTGCCTCAGAGCTTGAGTAAATGTACTAAACACCACTGGTGTACACGCATGAGCATGTGTGTGTCACTCATACCCTTATTTTAGACGCGTACTAACGAATGCTGCCCCAATAAACCTTTCACCCTGCTGGTAGTAAATCGCCAAGCAACTGGCGCGGCTGTCCTGTGCCACCCACGGCGTCGGGCCATGTCAAATCCGAGAGGAGTCGGTAGTGTCACACCCAGCCACCCAAACCCCCACCCCGCCCCCCCTATTCGGCTGTCTGTTGCTTCCCGCAGGGCCGCAAGGGACAGTGACGCACTTACTGTAGCTTTAAGTCATGAAAGGAAGGGGTCAGGCCAGGGGCGTCAGTTCAGAAAAGGTTAAGGTATGGCAACATGACTGGTGTCTTGCACGCGCGCCTTCGTGCGCGTGCAAAACACCAGTCATGTTGCCATACCTTAGCACATACTTTAGCATACCTTAGCACATACTTTAGCAACAGTCATGATACATTTATTTTAAGAAGTACATTTTATTTTTGCCCCCATCTCTACGGTTTCTTGGGCAGGATATGGCAGCCTGGAACGGTTGTTCAAGTGCAGCTAAACTTGGCATGTTAGTAAACACGCCACAATTAACAATAATGCATTGTACCTGTGCAGCTGACCTGCGGAACCTGGGAATATACCATTCTGTCAAGATGGGGAGAATAAAAGTGTGGAGAATATAATTATAATAACTTGTTTAAGTGACCATTTTGTAAAATGTTGTAGTTTTACTGTAATTTAACAGCATAACAACCAGCACAGATAGACAAAGAGACATTCATGGATTTATATTTAAAAGTAACTTTTATCCTCCCCCCTGGACCCAGGGTATGGCAGATGCATACCCCTGCCATACCCATTTGACGCCCCTGGGTCAGGCTCAGAAAAGCTCCTTTCACTCCTTTTCACATTATTGCGACCGTCAGGGAGCAGTTTACTATGAAAACCTCCACCGGCCGTCCGTCCGTCCGTCCGTCCGTCCGTCCGTCCGTCCGTCACACGTCACACTTGACCATCAACAAACGTCACACCTTTGTTGATGTTTAAATCGAAGAGTCTTGGTCAAATACTTCTGTTGGTTTCTGCACTGATCATTTATACAATTCAGCTGTGTTTGCTCGTGTCATCATGATGAGGTCATAAATCAGCCATGCCCAAATATAGATTTTACGGGTTTACATGCTTACTCAGTTATTCGTTATGTGAAAGTCCTATGACGTCTATGATATCTGACATCATCATACATACATTCCCTTTTATGCCCATAAATGGAGATCCCCTCTGTAGAACCAGCCACTGACATCACTGTAATGTCAGGGGAACCAAATCCCTTTTATGCCCATATATGGAGATCCCTGTGATGCCAGGGGAACCAAATCCCTTTTATGCCCATATATGGAGATATGGAGATCCCCGTGTTGCCAGGGTAACCAAATCCATTTTATGCCCATATATGGAGATCCCTGTGATGCCAGGGGAACCAAATCCCTTTTACGCCCATATATGGAGATCCCTTATGTCATCAATATTAAGCCCATATCTGTGAATATCTTTGGGTACCAGATGTCTCCATATATGGTTAAATGGTCCGATATACATCACTGGCCAGAAGACCAAGAAATGGTGCAACCTCGCCCTTTGCTTTTCTCCCTTAGGCATCTTACTGGTAGGTAGTTTAATGAGGAATGCAGTATGGTGGTAGGTAGGTAGTTATGGCCTTTGATGTAAGATTTTCACTTTCTAGGATAACTATATTTGCTATTCCCAGATGATGCCCTTTTAGGGTACCCCTCATGCCCATATATGGAGATCCCCAGGCTTTACTAATTAACATAAGTTTTATGCCCATATATGGAGATCATTGTCCCAATGTCATCAGATATATGGGCATAAATGGACACAGGCAAACTAGATGGGCTGTATGGATATCCAGATGTGTGATGTAAGTGTTTTATTCCAAATGTGGCACCCCACAGACATATTTCCAGAAACAAAATCCCTTTCATGCCCATATATGGAGATTTCTGATGTCATCAATCCCAGGCCCTGTAAAAAACATGGTTGCTATGGTAAACAGTTGGTTGCTAGGGTAAACAGTTGGTTGCTAGGGTAAGAAAACATGGTTGCTATGGTAAACAATTGGTTGCTAGGGTAAACAGTTGGTTGCTAGGGTAAAAAAAACATGGTTGCTGTGGTAAAAAGTTGGTTGCTAGGGTAAACAGTTGGTTGCTAAGGTAAAAAACATGGTTGCTATGGTAAACAGTTGGTTAGTAGGGTAAACCTTCAATGATTTTGACATCTTGTTACTAATCTGTCGGTCATTTGTGTACGGTGTGATGTCATACTGATGTCAGCAGTGTGACAGGAGATACGACCTAATCTCCCGATTAGGGAGTCTTACTGGTTATTATAGTCTTCTCACAGTGTTTTCCGCCAACATTGGGTTCGCCCGGGGGGAGGGCGAAAGATGACATGGGGTGGGTGGCGGTGTGAGTCTGTTTGGAGGTATTAGTCCAGAGTTTTTTTGCACAAAACCATAACTTGTTTTTATCCACTGCCTGCCTGTATGTTCTCAATGTGACGTCATCAGTCCAACTTCAGACATTTTTAAAAAGAAATTTGCAGAAATCTTGTGTGCGTGCATGTGTGCATACACAAATGGGGCCTGAACTCTAGATGGGAGGGCGGACCGAATCTCTAGCTATCTTGTCTATCGAAACGGATGGATGTTTAATCATGTGGCATTATTTCCTTTCACAGGGAATATTCATTAATTCGCGCAGGGATACTGAAGTAGCAAA
>NC_137831.1:12104074-12116574 GCF_963921795.1 Nannobrachium achirus | reverse complement strand
TTTGGGGCAGACAAGCACAGACAAGTTCCAGGGCTAGTAGGCTAGTAGGCTACGTCTGAAGCTAACGTGAAGCTAACGTCTTCATAACAGTCAGCCCATGCAACAGAAGCCTCCACTCCCCGTCAAAATAATGTGCTGTGTTCTCGAGAGAACTGTGATTACTGAGTGAAGTCCAATAGTCTCCAATGAGTGCAACCGTGGTTGTCTGTCTGCCCCTGCCTGTGTCCCAAAACCTCCACCGCTCTGACTGTCTGTGTGACTGTCTTGTTTACAACTGCTGCGTGTCTCTGCACTGCGGGCTGCATTCAATTCCTGACTACGGGGTGCACCGAGGCTCAAAACTCACTGCACCGGGGGGCAAAAATCACCGCGTTAATCGCACGTTAAAAATATTATCGCCGATAAAAGGATTTTGCGTTAATTAGTTAATATCGCGTTAACTTCCCCACCCTTAGTTAAAACGATAGAAAGAAGTAAATGAAAACATTTTAACACATCTTTTCTTTTCTCTAATTACAATCCTAAATATGAACCCTTGTTGTAAAAAAATCAAAGTTGTCCTTTAAAGGGAATCGGAATCATTAAAATCCTAAAGGATCCCAACCCTCTCTCTCTGGATGTCGTCACCATTGAGTCATGATGAAATTGGAGGGATAAATCTTCATCCTGGGGAAAGAGAGCCCAGACATGGATATTTTAGGGTAGGGATCTTCAACATTTTCAGGCCAAGGACCCCTTAGTTGAGAGAGAGATGAAGCAGGGACCCCCATAACCTTATCATAGATTCCATATTGTTTCATCGTTTGACAGCACAATCATCAGTGTATTTTGGATTCATGTACATTTCAGATATTTAACCACTTGAACCGTAATTAACTTGACCTTTCACTCTGTACTTAGTCCGCTCTTTTTCCCCTCTACAGCAAACCTCTTTGCCGAAAATAGCTACAAGCTCACAACACCTCGCAGCAGTCCTCTTGTGTAAAGAAAAAATAATAATCTCAAATTTGATCTGTAGTAACTGGACGAAACATCATAACGTTATCGCTTTCATTTGTACTATTATTTTCACCAAATGTTCACCCACAGAATAGGGACGCTATAGGGTTCATATAAGGTGACGTCAGAATAGACAGATAAAGATAGACGCAATTACACAGACTCACATTAAAGTCTTTGCAGGAGCTCAGACCTTTCAAAGCATAAATCCAACTCGCCTCGCAATGTTTCTCATATTATTAGAAGCTTGTGGGGCGAGTTGGATTTATGCCTCAGGTAAAGCCTTCAGGGCACTCAAAGAAAAACATCATCGAGATGACCTTCCAGCATTCCGCCGTAACCTTTTACAAACTCCAGAGTTGCGTTCTTTCGCAAACCCGTCCTCCTGTTTATTTTCTTCTCTTCTCACATAATCCCAGCCTGCCTCTCGAGCTTTTACCGTTTTTTTATTAAGTATAAAACTCTGAATCCCTTTAATCCTTAAAATGCAGCCGTTTATCCCCCAAAAGCCAGGGGGAAATAAATCAGCGGAGTCTTCTTCCTCCCACTACTATTATTATTATTTATTTTGTATTATTCGTGTTCAGGGGTGTCGCACCAAATTCTGGGCCCTGGGTACAAGGATTCACTTCAATTGTTTTGTGCTTCAAATATTGAAAAATAGCAGATATACAAGCTCACAGCGCGGCACCGAGTGCCGCGCTGCGAGCTTGTAGATCTGCTATTTTTTTTAAATCGCAAAATTTGTGCAAGTCTTTGAATATTTCAAATCCTTCTAAGGTTTTTTGAAAAACCTATGTTTCAATGTCAGTCAAACGTTTTCATGTGAAGGACCCCCAAAATGACATGTATTTGTCCACGGACCCCCATCTCAAAATATTCCGTTCCAGGGATCCCCCCAGAAGCAAAATTTGAGTTATAAATGTTCACTTAAAAAATACATTTATTCAAAGATTTGCACACATTTTCACAACTTTTCAAAAATAGCAGATCTACAGTACATGCTTGCAGCGCGGCACTCGGTGCCGCGCCGTGAGCTTGTATATCTGCTATTTTTCAATAGCTATAAAGTATAAAATAAATAAGGCCCCCTCCATCTTGGGCCCTAGTAACTCAGTCCCACTTTTCCCCTCCCCGTGTGTGACGCCCCTGTTCGTGGTCCTTTGCGAGGCCAGCTCGCGGTAGTACATCTCTTGGGGGAGAGAGAGAGAGAGGCGTGTGGAGAAGGCTGTTTACTTGCATGCGCGCTCTAACAATGGCTCTCCCGGGCAGCGAGTGACAAGCAAGGTTAATCCTATATGTTAGCATTATGCAGGGGTCAAGCCTCCACGCCATATATTTAGTGTGTCATTAATTTACCCGGCGACGGCTCCCTCGGCGCGGCGCAAGCTGGCCTGTTGTTGGCGCGCGCACGCACGCACACACACATGCACACCCAATACTTTTACTTCTACTCCACTGCATCTCGGATCCAAATATTGTACTTTTACTCCTCTGCATTACTTTGAGAACTTTAGGTACTAGTTACTTTGCAGATATAAATGATTATATCATAAAACGTACATTAATCCACTTTAGCCCTATTTTATACCTAGGCTATTTGAAAATAGACGATCTACAAGCTCACAACTAGTACATTTTGTACTTTTGGTACTTTAAGTACATTTTGACGCCGACACTTTCATACTTTTACTCAAGTACATTTTGAATGCTGGACTTGTACTTGTAATGGAGTATCTCTACATTGCAGTATTGATACTTTTACTTAAGTAAAACATTTGAGTACCTTTTCCACCAGTGCACACACACTCACACACACACGGTCACATGCATGTGGACGCAGGCACGCCCCCCCCCCCCCCCCCCCCCCCCCCCCCCCCACACACACACACACACACACAATGACTCGCTACATTAGCTAAATGGCTGGTGCTACTTCTTACTCCTCTCTCTCTCTCTCTCTCTCTCTCTCTCTAATGAGGTGGTTCACTGGATCATGTACTCTATTCATCATTCTGCTTGTTCCAATCTCGCCGTCCTTTTATCCGGGCTTCCGCTCGGGGCCTGACGTCGTCAGGGGCGACATAAATCACCTGTCAGGGGCCGGGTCCCCCGGCTCCCATAATGCTCTATTAGCGCTCTCTCTCTCTCTCTCTCTCTCTCTCTCTCTCTCTCTCTCTCTCTCTCTCTCCGTACACCATCATTATATTATCGACGTGCTGGATGGCCAGATATTAACATGCAATGAATGGGGGTCTAGCTGGCGCATTCCTCACTCCATCATTCCGCTCAGCTCTGTCTGGTCGGTCGCGTTCGTCCATTTTCGCGCCATGAAGAGCTCGTGGTCATTGTTCAGGCGAGAGGCAAACATCCCGTATTCAGTTCAGTCCGGTCCGGGCCTGCAAGAGTGTTCTGTTCTATTTGCCTGTTTGCCTTTTGTGTGATGAGTCGGTCAGTTACATCATCCTGCTATTACAATGGGCAGGTCTGCGTTGTAAAAGGCAGCTTGAACAAAATTCCCCCATTGTCAGGGTTGTCGCACCAAATTCTGGGCCCAGGGTACAAGGATTCACTGCGGGCCCCCCATGAATGTTCTTCATATAGGGGGAGGGGGTTTCACCCATTTAGACTGGGAACGCATTATTACGTATTATTTTGTACTTTAACTATTGAAAAATAGCAGATATACAAGCTCACAGCGCGGCTGCAAGCTTGTAGATCTGCTATTTTTTTTAAATCATGAACATTTTTGCAAGTCTTTTAATATTTCAAATCCTTTTTTTTTAAAACCTATGTAACTTTTTCATGTAGGACCCCCAAAATGATATTTATTTGGCCATGCACGGACCCCCATTTTTACATTGTGCAAAATTTGAGTTACAAATGTTCGCTTAAAAAATACATATATTCAATGACACACATTTTCACGACTTTTCAAAAATAGCAGATTTACAAGCTCGCGGTGCGCTCGGTGCCGTGCTGTGAGCTTGTTTATCTGCTATTTTTCAATAGCTAAAGTATAACATAATTAAGGCCCCTCCACCTTGGGCCCTAGTAACTCAGTCCCATGCACTTTCCCCCCCCCTTGTGACGCCCTGCTCATTGTACTGTCTATTGGACGCTCCCTGGCAGGTGTTTTACATTGTGCACCTCAGAACTGGACCGGGCCCCCACATCCTAACTCCTCTGTCCTCTCACCAGGCCCCGTGTGACCAGTAAAGAACAGTAGAATACACTGTCTGGCCTGATTCACTGCCTGAACATGTGAATCCATATGACGTTATCCACTTTTAAACCATTTAGGCCTAGAATTATTGAATGTTTTAACCAGTGAAAAATAGCAGATATACAAGCTCACAGTGCGGCACCGAGTGCCGCGCTGCGAGCTTGTAGATCTGCTATTTTTGAAAAAGTCATGAAAATGTGTGCAAATCTTTGAATATGTCTATTTTCAAAGCGAATGATTGTAACTCAAATGTTGCTTCTGGGTGGTCCCTGGAACTAGATATTTTGAGATGGGGGTCGATCCGTGGCCAAATAAATATCATTTTGGGGGTCCTTCACATGAAAAAGTTTGAGAACCACTGACATAGTAGTCTCTCAAGAACAGACTACCTGAGCTCCATTTAAGTGAAAAGGACCTTTTCTTTGACGATGGCTGGCCAGATTGCTGACATGGAAACATAGGTTTTTCAAAAAACCTTAGAAGTATTCAAAAGACACTTATAGAATCGGGTCAAAATTCAAATTTTCACGATTTTTCAAAAATAGCAGATCTACAAGCTTGCAGTGCGGCACTCGGTGCCGCGCTGTGAGCTTGTATATCTGCTATTTTTCAATAGTTAAAGCATAACATAATGATACACAATAATGTGTACCTGTTCTAAATGGGTTTTAAACCCTTATTTCCAAAATAGCAAAGCTAATAATCATTTTGGAGGTCCTCCCCTACCCTGACGAGCTCTAAGAGTTGAGGCATTACATTTTGTATAACACGGTTCTACTGTGAAAATAGCAGATCTACATGCTCACAACGCCTCGCAACCTTTTATACACTTATACTTTATGTTGGTTTGTTCACTGTTGAGAGAGAAAACAATGTTGCACGTTAAGTTAATCATCTGGGGACCTCAAAGAATTATTTGGGGACCCCCCTAACTCTCCGACCTCCTCAAACACCCCCCTCACGCTCCCACAGGTCTGGTTTTGCCGACCTCCTGGATGTCCCCACCACAAAGAAACGGTCCTGGGGTGACAGGGCCTTAATCTGAGTTGCAGGCCCCTCCCTTTGGAACTCACTCCCAGCTCACGTGAAAGCCGCCCCCTCCATTGCCCTGTTCACAGGGATTTTGTTAATACCTATGAAATGACAAATTAAACATTGGCCAAATTGTCAAATATTAGAGGCAGAAATTGTGAAAATAGCCGATCTACATGCTCACAACGTTGTGCATGTAGATCTGCTATTTTCACAATAGAACAGTGTTATACAAAATTCCTCAACTCTTAGTGCTCGTCAGGGTGCCGGGTCCCCAGTTAAAACATGATTATTTCGGGGGTCACGGCCTGAAAAGGTTGAGAACCACTGGCATACACTACCTGTCTTTGGGCATTGCACATAGGAGTAAGTGACTCGTTATTGAGCTGAATTATTGTTATATACCGGTAGTCCTGGAAATTGGTTTAAATATTCTGGAAAGGTTTTGGAAATTAATTGGTAAAAATGTGTGGGAACCCTGTGTTCAGGAACTCAACCTCAACACTCACCCACCCCTTCTGCCTTTTAATGTCTTTGTTTGATTATAGTTTTTAGCTTTTTAACACATTTAGTGTTGGGTAGAAATTATTTAGTTCATTAGCCAGTGCCAGGGTTTTTTAGTGTTTTTAACGTATCTCCGAGGCTCCTTGAACGCACCACTGGTCCAAATGTAATCCGATCACTTCCGCTCGGTTGCAATGGTCGTATTTTCTTTCTTTTCCCGAGTGTCTCAACTTGTATAGCTCTCCTCTTCCCTTTTCCTCCTCACATGTGCCTTGAAGAGCCTTTGCTTGTAAGTTTTCATGTTTTAGTTGTACTAGTTGCATGCATTTCTGTATTGTACCCTCTGTGGTCGCTACTCGACCTTAGTTAGGGAGTGTTACTTGTTATTATTAATGTAGATAATATACGAATTATGTCACAGACAGGTCACGTGACGTCCCAGGTCCACTCTGGAGTCACGCCCACTTCTAGCTTCAACCACCGTCCTACACTGTATCACAACAGTGTTGTTTTTGACAGCAAATCTTGATTTAGTTTTAGTCATAGTCTTTTGAATAAAATGTCATTTAGTTTTAGTCATAATTTAGTCACCTGAAAAGTTTTAGTTTTAGTCTAATTTTAGTCGACTAAATATCAAAAGATTTTTCGGCGACTAAATCTACAGTTGATTTAGTCAACTGAAATGTATTTTGGCAGGCCTTGATGGCATTGTAATGGCTGATTTTACACTTAGTTGTGTGCGAAATAGCCGATCTACAAGCTCACAACACGTCGCAGCACGACGCGTTGTGAGCTTGTACAGTAGATCTGCTATTTTCAGCACGCAACACCTGAGACCAACCAAACATAAAATGACTCTCTTCTCCACTAGTCCCTCCCTAATGTTTTAGTCTAGTTTTTATTTTGTTGACGAAATTGACAATATATTTAGTCTTAGTTTGTTATCACAGCTTAGTTTTTATTTCATTTTTATGAAAAAATGCCATAGTTTTAGTCGACAAAATCAACACTGTATCACATGCACATCACATGCTATCCATGTAGATGTGCACGTGTCGGGATGAAACGAGATCAACGCAATATGCATTTATTTACTGGAAACATGTTACCCATAAAAGAGAGAGAGAGGAAAAAACACTTTAAGTGGGGCGCATCCCAGACGGGCTGTCGGACAGTGAAAGAGTTTTTGGAGCATTGGTTCCAGAAGAGGTCACTGCCTAACCTCATCTTTCGTGCAAGTCCTCCCCAGATGAACCCATCGCCTTTCTTTTGAAGCACTTCCTGGGGTCGCGGGGTCGCAGGATGAGGTCATATCCCGTCTTCTCTGATCAGGCCTGAGGGACGGTTTCAGATGCAGATGGGCGTGTGTGTGTGTGTGTGTGTGTGTGTGTGTGTGTGTGTGTGTGTGTGTGTGTGTGTGTGTGTGTGTGTGTGTGTGTGTGTGTGTGTGTGTTTGTGTGTGTATTTGAGAGGACAAGGGAAGGAAAGGTCAAATGTCTTATGAAAAGGGAGAGGAGAAGCATGGCCGCTTGTTTCTCTGTCTCTTCGTCTCATTTTCTCTCTCTCTCTCTCTCTCTGACTTTCTCTCTCTGTTTCTCAGTTTCTCATGGTTTCGGGGAAGGTCAAATGCTTCATCTCGCGGGACGGCCTCCGATAAAGTCACCAAAATACAGAACCCCAACCTCAACCTGCCATCTGAACTCTTCTTCTCTTCTCTTCTCTTCTCTTCTCTTCTCTTCTCTTCTCTTCTCTTCTCTTCTCTTCTCTTCTCCTTGTCTCGCTGCTTCAGTAGCGCTGAGTTGGCTCAAGTGGACCTCGCAACGCTCGACATGGCGACTCGCTCGCTTTTATTATTTGACAATTTGGCAAATGTTTGACCAGTTTTTATAGTATAGTTTGTTGATATTTATTTGAGTTGATATATTATTATTGAGGTCTTAAAAGTGCTTAGATTTCACTGTCATGTGAGGGCCCCCCAAAAATCATGCTTTGAGAACCACTAGCTGACCAACATTCACAGTTTGTCTATGACCCCCACCCTCGTTTTTATCTTCAGGCTGATTGGTTAATGCTAGTCGTAATTGATCTAATTGTAATTGATAACTGATTCATGTGCGACTGATACTTTGTGAACTCAATACCCTGAAGATGGGTAGAAGTTGTAACTGGTCTCTCATCATCATTGTCGGGAAGAAACCTTTATATCTCCAAGTTTCAAATGTGTACGCTTTGTTCGTAAAGTGAAGCACTGCTTCATCATACAAGACTGTCGCACAAAGCAAGTGAAAATAGCCAATCTACAAGCACACAGCGCCTCGCAACGCAAGCCGTTGTGTGCTCGAGATCGGCTATTTCACCATTTTAAATAAATACAAAACGAACGGTTTTGGACATACAAGGTTTCCACCCGATAAGAACGATACCTCTCGGCGCCCTCAGATAAACCCTGGCACTTGGGCGGGCCAAGTGTGTGCATCGATCTGTTTAGTGATCTTTGGCCGCGGGTCGGTGCCACAAAGAGGACTTGTGGCGTGCTCGCGTGGTATTTCAGTGAACTCAGCAGTCCGAAGGTTTCCTTTGATCTAAATATAACAGGGCTCTTCAACGTTTTCAGGCCAAGGACCCCTTAGTTGAGAGAGAGATGAAGCAGGGACCCCCACAACCTTTTCGTAGATTCCATATAGTTTCATCATTTGACAGCACAATCATCAGTATATTTTGGATTCATGTCAATTTGTGTTTTCAGATAAGCACTCGAACCGTCAATACAAGTGACCTTTCACTCTGCACTTAGTCCTCTCTTTTTCCCCTCCACACAAAAGCTCTTTGCCAAAAATAGCCTATCTACAAGCTTGTAGATTGGCTATTTTTGGCTAAAGTTCTCATAATAAGGACACAAGGGTTAATATAGTCAAGTGGTTAATATAAAAAAAGAAGAAAAAAGTTTCTATCACACAAAGATTTGGAGGACCCCCTGTGTAGTAACTCTGAGGACCCCCTAGGGGTCCCAGACCCCCTGTTGAAGACCCCTGCCCTATACCATATCCCTGCTATTAGGACGTCCTGCTGCAGCAGACTGAAATTAATACACTCATTAGAGCGTGAGTGCTCCATTTTGCATCTGATTCTGTGTGTGTGTGTGTGTGTGTGTGTGTGTGTGTGTGTGTGTGTGTGTGTGTGTGTGTGTGTGTGTGTGTGTGTGTGTGTGTGTGTGTGTGTGTGTGTGTGTGTGTGTGTGTGTGTGTGTGTGTGTGTGTGTGTGTGTGTGTGTGTGTGTGTGTGTGTGTGTCTCTCTCTATATCCCAGCTAACATCGTCCCACTTATGCGTAATTTATACTCCAATCGTATGAAGGCGTGTGCCAAAGATAGCCAACAGCTTGTACACATCGGTTATTTTTGGCACGCAACACTGTCATATGCCGGAGAATAAATCAAGCTTTTGATCACTCGCTTGCTTCTTAATGAAACTTCTATCTTTCAGTGTCTCTCTCTCTCTGAAGACTCACCTTTTCAGACTCCACCTAAACCCATAGCACTACTGAAACACTCAATGACCATACAGGAAGCTAGTTAGCATTTGTTTTTAGTTTTTTTAGAATCCTTTTTTTTTTCTTTACTGATTATATAGTTTTTTTTAGATTGATATTCATATGCATGTGTTATATTGTTGTTGATGTTCTGACATGTTATCTTGTTTATTATAGTGATGTATAAGTTGCTTTGGATTAAAAGCGTCTGCTAAATGCCTAAACTGTAAACTGTAAACTGTTAACATAGCATCACAACAATACTTTATCCATTCATACGTTGGCTATTCAAAAAGTAGCAGATCTACAAGCTCACATCGCATCACTGCGAGCTACTGTATACATCTGCTATTTTGGATGGAAAAATATTGAAAATGTTTGGGACATTTTTTTTAAATATTTTTCCCCCCTTTTCTTTTAAACAAATCTTCTCTTCTGGGGGTCCCCTGTTTGACAGAACATTTTCAGATAGGGGGAAAAATATAAAAGGTTTGGGACATATTTAATATTTTTTCCACCCTTTTCTTTTACACAAAACACTTTCCGATAGGGGTTCCGCGGGCCAAATAACACGTCAATTTGGGGGTCCTCGGCACAGAATGGTTTGAGGAAAGCACTGAGCTAGGAGGAATGGTGTCCATGGCGGAGCCTATACAGAGATAGCTTGGCAGAGGAGACTGTGTGAGACAGGAGGCTGGCCCCCGAAAAGCTCATTTCCCTCCGCTAACAGCAGACATTCATCTTGGCTAAGCACCGCTGCTAGCCAGGGAAGGAGCTGGAATGACCAGCATACCGTCGCTATCGGGCAGAAACCTCGTATCTACAAGTTTCAAATTTGTACGTTTTTTTCACGAGGTAAAGCCCTGCTTCATCATACAAGGCCGTCGCACAAAAGTAGTGAAAACAGCAGATCTACAAGCACACAACGCCTCGCACCGTTTTCACTAGTTTAGTCCATCCATCCATCCATATTCAACCGCTTATCCGGAATCGGGTCGCGGGGGTAACAGTTCCAACTGAGACCTCCAGATTTCCTTATTCCTTGGAAACCTTGTATGTCCAAATCCGTTTGTTTTGTATTTATCATTTTAAAAATGATCTAAACTAGTGAAAATAGACGATCTACAAGCACGCAAGGCGTTGTGTGCTTGTAGATCGGCTATTTTCACTAGCTTTGTGCGACAGTCTTGTGTGATGAAGCAGGGCTTTTACTTTACGAAAAAACATACAAATTTGAAGGCTTCCTAAGATGGAAGCCTCCAATGGACTCAACACGATCTCTCTGGAACTTTCCATTGCTCGATCCAACGGTGCAAAAGAAAACATACTGGACATCTTAAGCACAGCACTGGAGAAACTCAAAAACATGCCGATCCCGAACAAGTTCGGCTTTCTTTCGGCAAGAGACAATATTTGTTTTGCTATTTTACTTACCCTGAGCTGCTTGTAGAGACGTGGGTGGTCCTGGCTCGTCCTACGCTTTCCAGTGAGCCATTCTACGTGCTCCGACGATTTATTCCATTGAAAATGGCCAGATGCCAAGTTTACAGCCCCCCAATTTTTACTGAATCTATGCTGTCGGCGGCGCGACGTTTCACGGGGTACCGATCCCGAACTAGTTCGGCTTTTTATATAAAATGAATTAAATAATCGGAGGCCTCACCGAAGCCTGGGGCAAAATTTTCATCCAGGCCGCCGGCCGCGATCTGTTTACGCGAGAGTGTCTCGCTGCCGCATCGCGCCGCCGAATCCAATTCATTCTCACATCTTTGAAGCTCATTTTCTCTGAACTGTGTTCTTATGGAAGCGGAAAAGGTTTATTTACGGCTAAATCGCCGAAAATCGGTCTTCTAAATGAGTGTTAGCCTATGGCTATCTTGTAGCTCTCTTCATCCGGGTCATTTTCATGACACGCACGAACGTGAAAACCCACGTCACTGCTACGTGGGTCCCCGTATGTTACAGCGCTTGTCTATGGGAGTGACTCTGGCACTCTGGCGCCCTCAAGTGGCCTTGGCACGCATCGAGTTAACTAACTAACTATTTTTTGTTACTAATGTGTAATTTCACCATTTGTCAGCCTTCTGATTGGTCCCTGACTGACCAACCAGCAGGCTCTTTCTGCCTTATCCCGCCATGGTTCCGCCTTTTTTATGTTGAATTTGCTAAAACATAATTTTTGGAGAAATAAAAACATTTAAAAAACATGCCCAGTCAATATACTGCACCTGAGAGGCTCCTTTTTACTGAAACCAAGTTTAAAATGAGAATTGAATACACAGAATAACAATAAGAAGCAACTGAATTTCAATGGTAGTGGATGGAGAGAAAGGACTTTTGTCCCACCAAGACACAGCAACCAATGGGTGTGAAGAGTGGCGGGACAATGGGCGGGACTTGGGGGAAAATACTAGTAAGACGCCTCAGGGCGACAAGCCATGTCTTGGCCGTCTGGCCAGTGATGTATATCGGACCAGTTACCCAGACCCCAAACATGCTTACATATTCGTTAATTGAAAATCCTATGAAGTCTATCACATCTGACATCATACATATAATCCCTTTTATGCCCATACATGGAAATCCTTGTCTGAACCAGCCACACAGATATGGGCTGTCTTCCTCCAAATACAGTATGGGCATTCCCGTATGAAGTCCTGTTAGAAATGGGCTTACTATTGATGACATCAGGGATCTCCCCGATAGGCCATGGGCATAAAAGGGATTCTCTTAGAGTGGTTCCCATGACCTCACAACATACAATCCCTTTTATGCCCATACATGGAGATCCCTGTCTGAACCAGCCACACAGATATGGGCTGTCTTCCACCATATATGGGCATTCCCAATTTTCCCATATGAAGTCCTGTTAGATATGGGCTTAACGTTGACTTTAGTTGTGCATAAGACGAGTGAGTCGCCTGGATCATCGCGTTTCATTCCACTTAAGCATGGCCTGAGTGGTCACCGCCATCTGGTGGACAACTCATTGGGGGAAGTGTGGACATGATGGTTTGTCATCAGAATATGTAACTGATTGAAGCTCTTATGTGGTGTGGATATGCTGGTGATTCTTCAGAGTCCATAACCTACTGAAACTCTTGTCACACTGTTTACACACAAAGGGTTTTTCTCCAGTGTGGATACGCTGATGCCTCTTCAAAGTCCCTAACTCACTGAAACCCTTGTCACACTGTTTACACACAAAGGG